>NC_059208.1:59723903-59748903 GCF_020615455.1 Coregonus clupeaformis | reverse complement strand
CCCTCAAGCCCTCCCTCAGGTCTACTATAATGAAGGCTGGTTCAACAACAAGCCCTCCTTCAGGTCTACTATAATGAAGGCTGGTTCAACAACAAGCCCTCCCTCAGGTCGACTATAATGAAGGCTGGTTCAACAACAAGCCCTCCCTCAGGTCTACTATAATGAAGGCTGGTTCATCAACAAGCCCTCCCTCAGGTCTACTATAATGAAGGCTGGTTCAACAACAACCCAAGCCCTCCCTCAGGTCTACTATAATGAAGGCTGGTTCAACAACAAGCCCTCCCTCAGGTCTATTATAATGAAGGCTGGTTCAACAACAAGTCAAGCCCTCCCTCAGGTCTACTATAATGAAGGCTGGTTCAACAACAAGCCCTCCCTCAGGTCTACGATAATGAAGGCTGGTTCATCAACAAGCCCTCCCTCAGGTCTACTATAATGAAGGCTGGTTCAACAACAACTCAAGCCCTCCCACAGGCCTACTATAATGAAGGCTGGTTCAACAACAACCCAAGCCCTCCCTCAGGTCTACTATAATGAAGGCTGGTTCAACAACAAGCCCTCCCTCAGGTCTACTATAATGAAGGCTGGTTCAACAACAACCCAAGCCCTCCCTCAGGTCTACTATAATGAAGGCTGGTTTAACAACAAGCCCTCCCTCAGGTCTACTATAATGAAGGCTGGTTCAACAACAAGCCCTCCCTCAGGTCTACTATAATGAAGGCTGGTTCAACAACAAGCCCTCCCTCAGGTCTACTATAATGAAGGCTGGTTCATCAACAAGACCTCCCTCAGGTCTACTATAATGAAGGCTGGTTCAACAACAACTCAAGCCCTCCCTCATGTCTACTATAATGAAGACTGGTTCAACAACAAGCCCTCCCTCAAGCCCTCCCTCAGGTCTACTATAATGAAGGCTGGTTCAACAACAAGCCCTCCTTCAGGTCTACTATAATGAAGGCTGGTTCAACAACAAGCCCTCCCTCAGGTCGACTATAATGAAGGCTGGTTCAACAACAAGCCCTCACTCAGGTCTACTATAATGAAGGCTGGTTCAACAACAAGCCCTCCCTCAGGTCTACTATAATGAAGGCTGGTTCAACAACAAGCCCTCCCTCAGGTCTACTATAATGAAGGCTGGTTCAACAACAACCCAAGCCCTCCCTCAGGTCTACTATAATGAAGGCTGATTCAACAACAAGCCCTTCCTCAGGTCTCCTATAATGAAGGCTAGTTCAACAACCCAAGCCCTCCCTCAGGCCTACTATAATGAAGGCTGGTTCAACAACAACCCAAGCCCTCCCTCAGGCCTACTATAATGAAGGCTGGTTCAACAACAACCCAAGCCCTCCCTCAGGTCTACTATAATGAAGGCTGGTTCAACAACAACCCAAGTCCTCCCTCAGGTCTACTGTAATGAAGGCTGGTTCAACAACAAGCCCTCCCTCTGGTCTACTATAATGAAGGCTGGTTCAACAACAAGCCCTCCCTCAGGTCTACTATAATGAAGGCTGGTTCAACAACAAGCCCTCCCTCAGGTCTATTATAATGAAGGCTGGTTCAACACCAACCCAAGCCCTCCCTCAGGTCTACTATACTGAAGGCTGGTTCAACAACCCAAGCCCTCCCTCAGGTCTACTATAATGAAGGCTGGTTCATCAACAAGCCCTCCCTCAGGTCTACTATAATGAAGGCTGGTTCAACAACAACTCAAGCTCTCCCACAGGCCTACTATAATGAAGGCTGGTTCAACAACAACCCAAGCCCTCCCTCAGGTCTACTATAATGAAGGCTGGTTCAACAACAAGCCCTCCCTCAGGACTACTATAATGAAGGCTGGTTCAACAACAACCCATGCCCTCCCTCAGGTCTACTATAATGAAGGCTGGTTCAACAACAAGCCCTCCCTCAGGTCTACTATAATGAAGGCTGGTTCAACAACAAGCCCTCCCTCAGGTCTACTATAATGAAGGCTGGTTCAACAACAAGCCCTCCCTCAGGTCTACTATA
This sequence comes from Coregonus clupeaformis, assembly GCF_020615455.1. Taxonomy (NCBI): domain Eukaryota; kingdom Metazoa; phylum Chordata; class Actinopteri; order Salmoniformes; family Salmonidae; genus Coregonus; species Coregonus clupeaformis. Next base: position 59,746,896 of record NC_059208.1, on the reverse strand, counting down.
ATGAAGGCTGGTTCATCAACAAGACCTCCCTCAGGTCTACTATAATGAAGGCTGGTTCAACAACAAGTCAAGCCCTCCCTCATGTCTACTATAATGAAGGCTGGTTCAACAAAAAGCCCTCCCTCAAGCCCTCCCTCAGGTCTACTATAATGAAGGCTGGTTCAACAACAAGCCCTCCCTCAGGTCTACTATAATGAAGGCTGGACATTTCCTTCAATTCCCTAATGAAGGCTGGTTCAACAACAAGCCCTCCCTCAGGTCTACTATAATGAAGGCTGGTTCAACAACAAGCCCTCCCTCAGGTCTACAATAATGAAGGCTGGTTCAACAACAACCCAAGCCCTCCCTCAGGTCTACTATAATGAAGGCTGGTTTAACAACAAGCCCTCCCTCAGGTCTACTATAATGAAGGCTGGTTCAACAACAAGCCCTCCCTCAGGTCTACCATAATGAAGGCTGGTTCAACAACAAGCCCTCCCTCAGGTCTACTATAATGAAGGCTGGTTCAACAACAACCCAAGCCCTCCCTCAGGTCTACTATAATGAAGGCTGGTTCAACAACAAGCCCTCCCTCAGGTCTATTATAATGAAGGCTGGTTCAACAACAAGTCAAGCCCTCCCTCAGGTCTACTATAATGAAGGCTGGTTCAACAACAAGCCCTCCCTCAGGTCTGCTATAATGAAGGCTGGTTCATCAACAAGCCCTCCCTCAGGTCTACTATAATGAAGGCTGGTTCAACAACAACTCAAGCCCTCCCACAGGCCTACTATAATGAAGGCTGGTTCAACAACAACCCAAGCCCTCCCTCAGGTCTACTATAATGAAGGCTGGTTCAACAACAAGCCCTCCCTCAGGTCTACTATAATGAAGGCTGGTTCAACAACAACCCAAGCCCTCCCTCAGGTCTACTATAATGAAGACTGGTTCAACAACAAGCCCTCCCTCAGGTCTATTATAATGAAGGCTGGTTTAACAACAAGCCCTCCCTCAGGTCTACTATAATGAAGGCTGGTTCAAGAACAAGCCCTCCCTCAGGTCTACTATAATGAAGGCTGGTTCAACAACAAGCCCTCCCTCAGGTCTACTATAATGAAGGCTGGTTCAACAACAAGCCCTCCCTTCAGGTCTACTATAATGAAGGCTGGTTCAACAACAAGCCCTCCCTCAGGTCGACTATAATGAAGGGTGGTTCAACAACAAGCCCTCCCTCAGGTCTACTATAATGAAGGCTGGTTCAACAACAAGCCCTCCCTCAGGTCTACTATAATGAAGGCTGGTTCAACAACAAGCCCTCCCTCAGGTCTACTATAATGAAGGCTGGTTCAACAACAACCCAAGCCGTCCCTCAGGCCTACTATAATGAAGGCTGGTTCAATAACAACCCAAGCCCTCCCTCAGGTCTACTATAATGAAGGCTGGTTCAACAACAAGCCCTCCCTCAGGTCTACTATAATGAAGGCTGGTTCAACAACAACCCAAGCCCTCCCTCAGGTCTACTATAATGAAGGCTGGTTCAACAACAAGCCCTCCCTCAGGTCTATTATAATGAAGGCTGGTTCAACAACAAGTCAAGCCCTCCCTCAGGTCTACTATAATGAAGGCTGGTTCAACAACAAGCCCTCCCTCAGGTCTGCTATAATGAAGGCTGGTTCATCAACAAGCCCTCCCTCAGGTCTACTATAATGAAGGCTGGTTCAACAACAACTCAAGCCCTCCCACAGGCCTACTATAATGAAGGCTGGTTCAACAACAACCCAAGCCCTCCCTCAGGTCTACTATAATGAAGGCTGGTTTAACAACAAGCCCTCCCTCAGGTCTACTATAATGAAGGCTGGTTCAACAACAAGCCCTCCCTCAGGTCTACTATAATGAAGGCTGGTTCAACAACAAGCCCTCCCTCAGGTCTACTATAATGAAGGCTGGTTCAACAACAAGCCCTCCCTTCAGGTCTACTATAATGAAGGCTGGTTCAACAACAAGCCCTCCCTCAGGTCGACTATAATGAAGGGTGGTTCAACAACAAGCCCTCCCTCAGGTCTACTATAATGAAGGCTGGTTCAACAACAAGCCCTCCCTCAGGTCTACTATAATGAAGGCTGGTTCAACAACAACCCAAGCCCTCCCTCAGGTCTACTATAATGAAGGCTGGTTCAACAACAAGCCCTCCCTCAGGTCTACTATAATGAAGGCTGGTTCAACAACAAGCCCTCCCTCAGGTCTACTATAATGAAGGCTGGTTCAACAACAAGCCCTCCCTCAGGTCTACTATAATGAAGGCTGATTCAATAACAACCCAAGCCCTCCCTCAGGTCTACTATAATGAAGGCTGGTTCAACAACAAGCCCTCCCTCAGGTCTACTATAATGAAGGCTGGTTCAACAACAAGTCAAGCCCTCCCTCAGGTCTACTATAATGAAGGCTGGTTCAACAACAAGCCCTCCCTCAGGTCTACTATAATGAAGGCTGGTTCAACAACAAGCCCTCCCTCAGGTCTACTATAATGAAGGCTGGTTCAACAACAACCAAAGCCCTCCCTCAGGTCTACTATAATGAAGGCTGGTTCAACAACAAGCCCTCCCTCAGGTCTACTATAATGAAGGCTGGTTCAACAACAAGCCCTTCCTCAGGTCTACTATAATGAAGGCTGGTTCAACAACAACCCAAGCCCTCCCTCTGGTCTACTATAATGAAGGCTGGTTCAACAACAACCCAAGCCCTCCCTCAGGTCTACTATAATGAAGGCTGGTTCAACAACAAGCCCTCCCTCAGGTCTACTATAATGAAGGCTGGTTCAACAACAAGCCCTCCCTCAGGTCTATTATAATGAAGGCTGGTTCAACAACAACCCAAGCCCTCCCTCAGGTCTACTATAATGAAGGCTGGTTCAACAACCCAAGCCCTCCCTCAGGTCTACTATAATGAAGGCTGGTTCATCAACAAGCCCTCCCTCAGGTCTACTATAATGAAGGCTGGTTCAACAACAACTCAAGCCCTCCCACAGGCCTACTATAATGAAGGCTGGTTCAACAACAACCCAAGCCCTCCCTCAGGTCTACTATAATGAAGGCTGGTTCAACAACAAGCCCTCCCTCAGGTCTACTATAATGAAGGCTGGTTCAACAACAAGCCCTCCCTCAGGTCTACTATAATGAAGGCTGGTTCAACAACAACCCATGCCCTCCCTCAGGTCTACTATAATGAAGGCTGGTTCAACAACAAGCCCTCCCTCAGGTCTACTATAATGAAGGCTGGTTCAACAACAAGCCCTCCCTCAGGTCTACTATAATGAAGGCTGGTTCAACAACAAGCCCTCCCTCAGGTCTACTATAATGAAGGCTGGTTCATCAACAAGACCTCCCTCAGGTCTACTATAATGAAGGCTGGTTCAACAACAAGTCAAGCCCTCCCTCATGTCTACTATAATGAAGGCTGGTTCAACAACAAGCCCTCCCTCAAGCCCTCCCTCAGGTCTACTATAATGAAGGCTGGTTCAACAACAAGCCCTCCTTCAGGTCTACTATAATGAAGGCTGGTTCAACAACAAGCCCTCCCTCAGGTCTACTATAATGAAGGCTGGACATTTCCTTCAATTCCCTAATGAAGGCTGGTTCAACAACAAGCCCTCCCTCAGGTCTACTATAATGAAGGCTGGTTCAACAACAAGCCCTCCCTCAGGTCTACAATAATGAAGGCTGGTTCAACAACAACCCAAGCCCTCCCTCAGGTCTACTATAATGAAGGCTGGTTTAACAACAAGCCCTCCCTCAGGTCTACTATAATGAAGGCTGGTTCAACAACAAGCCCTCCCTCAGGTCTACCATAATGAAGGCTGGATCAACAACAAGCCCTCCCTCAGGTCTACTATAATGAAGGCTGGTTCAACAACAAGCCCTCCCTCAGGTCTACTATAATGAAGGCTGGTTCAACAACAACCCAAGCCCTCCCTCAGGTCTACTATAATGAAGGCTGGTTCAACAACAAGCCCTCCCTCAGGTCTATTATAATGAAGGCTGGTTCAACAACAAGTCAAGCCCTCCCTCAGGTCTACTATAATGAAGGCTGGTTCAACAACAAGCCCTCCCTCAGGTCTGCTATAATGAAGGCTGGTTCATCAACAAGCCCTCCCTCAGGTCTACTATAATGAAGGCTGGTTCAACAACAACTCAAGCCCTCCCACAGGCCTACTATAATGAAGGCTGGTTCAACAACAACCCAAGCCCTCCCTCAGGTATACTATAATGAAGGCTGGTTCAACAACAAGCCCTCCCTCAGGTCTACTATAATGAAGGCTGGTTCAACAACAACCCAAGCCCTCCCTCAGGTCTACTATAATGAAGACTGGTTCAACAACAAGCCCTCCCTCAGGTCTATTATAATGAAGGCTGGTTTAACAACAAGCCCTCCCTCAGGTCTACTATAATGAAGGCTGGTTCAAGAACAAGCCCTCCCTCAGGTCTACTATAATGAAGGCTGGTTCAACAACAAGCCCTCCCTCAGGTCTACTATAATGAAGGCTGGTTCAACAACAAGCCCTCCTTCAGGTCTACTATAATGAAGGCTGGTTCAACAACAAGCCCTCCCTCAGGTTGACTATAATGAAGGGTGGTTCAACAACAAGCCCTCCCTCAGGTCTACTATAATGAAGGCTGGTTCAACAACAAGCCCTCCCTCAGGTCTACTATAATGAAGGCTGGTTCAACAACAACCCAAGCCGTCCCTCAGGCCTACTATAATGAAGGCTGGTTCAATAACAACCCAAGCCCTCCCTCAGGTCTACTATAATGAAGGCTGGTTCAACAACAAGCCCTCCCTCAGGTCTACTATAATGAAGGCTGGTTCAACAACAACCCAAGCCCTCCCTCAGGTCTACTATAATGAAGGCTGGTTCAACAACAAGCCCTCCCTCAGGTCTATTATAATGAAGGCTGGTTCAACAACAAGCCAAGCCCTCCCTCAGGTCTACTATAATGAAGGCTGGTTCAACAACAAGCCCTCCCTCAGGTCTGCTATAATGAAGGCTGGTTCATCAACAAGCCCTCCCTCAGGTCTACTATAATGAAGGCTGGTTCAACAACAACTCAAGCCCTCCCACAGGCCTACTATAATGAAGGCTGGTTCAACAACAACCCAAGCCCTCCCTCAGGTCTACTATAATGAAGGCTGGTTTAACAACAAGCCCTCCCTCAGGTCTACTATAATGAAGGCTGGTTCAACAACAAGCCCTCCCTCAGGTCTACTATAATGAAGGCTGGTTCAACAACAAGCCCTCCCTCAGGTCTACTATAATGAAGGCTGGTTCAACAACAAGCCCTCCTTCAGGTCTACTATAATGAAGGCTGGTTCAACAACAAGCCCTCCCTCAGGTCGACTATAATGAAGGGTGGTTCAACAACAAGCCCTCCCTCAGGTCTACTATAATGAAGGCTGGTTCAACAACAAGCCCTCCCTCAGGTCTACTATAATGAAGGCTGGTTCAACAACAACCCAAGCCCTCCCTCAGGTCTACTATAATGAAGGCTGGTTCAACAACAAGCCCTCCCTCAGGTCTATTATAATGAAGGCTGGTTCAACAACAAGTCAAGCCCTCCCTCAGGTCTACTATAATGAAGGCTGGTTCAACAACAAGCCCTCCCTCAGGTCTGCTATAATGAAGGCTGGTTCATCAACAAGCCCTCCCTCAGGTCTACTATAATGAAGGCTGGTTCAACAACAACTCAAGCCCTCCCACAGGCCTACTATAATGAAGGCTGGTTCAACAACAACCCAAGCCCTCCCTCAGGTCTACTATAATGAAGGCTGGTTTCAACAACAAGCCCTCCCTCAGGTCTACTATAATGAAGGCTGGTTCAACAACAAGCCCTCCCTCAGGTCTACTATAATGAAGGCTGGTTCAACAACAAGCCCTCCCTCAGGTCTACTATAATGAAGGCTGGTTCAACAACAAGCCCTCCTTCAGGTCTACTATAATGAAGGCTGGTTCAACAACAAGCCCTCCCTCAGGTCGACTATAATGAAGGGTGGTTCAACAACAAGCCCTCCCTCAGGTCTACTATAATGAAGGCTGGTTCAACAACAAGCCCTCCCTCAGGTCTACTATAATGAAGGCTGGTTCAACAACAAGCCCTCCCTCAGGTCTACTATAATGAAGGCTGGTTCAACAACAACCAAAGCCGTCCCTCAGGCCTACTATAATGAAGGCTGGTTCAATAACAACCCAAGCCCTCCCTCAGGTCTACTATAATGAAGGCTGGTTCAACAACAAGCCCTCCATCAGGTCTACTATAATGAAGGCTGGTTCAACAACAAGTCAAGCCCTCCCTCAGGTCTACTATAATGAAGGCTGGTTCAACAACAAGCCCTCCCTCAGGTCTACTATAATGAAGGCTGGTTCAACAACAAGCCCTCCCTCAGGTCTACTATAATGAAGGCTGGTTCAACAACAACCCAAGCCCTCCCTCAGGTCTACTATAATGAAGGCTGGTTCAACAACAAGCCCTCCCTCAGGTCTACTATAATGAAGGCTTGTTCAACAACAAGCCCTTCCTCAGGTCTACTATAATGAAGGCTGGTTCAACAACAACCCAAGCCCTCCCTCTGGTCTACTATAATGAAGGCTGGTTCAACAACAACCCAAGCCCTCCCTCAGGTCTACTATAATGAAGGCTGGTTCAACAACAAGCCCTCCCTCAGGTCTACTATAATGAAGGCTGGTTCAACAACAAGCCCTCCCTCAGGTCTATTATAATGAAGGCTGGTTCAACAACAACCCAAGCCCTCCCTCAGGTCTACTATAATGAAGGCTGGTTCAACAACCCAAGCCCTCCCTCAGGTCTACTATAATGAAGGCTGGTTCATCAACAAGCCCTCCCTCAGGTCTACTATAATGAAGGCTGGTTCAACAACAACTCAAGCCCTCCCACAGGCCTACTATAATGAAGGCTGGTTCAACAACAACCCAAGCCCTCCCTCAGGTCTACTATAATGAAGGCTGGTTCAACAACAAGCCCTCCCTCAGGTCTACTATAATGAAGGCTGGTTCAACAACAAGCCCTCCCTCAGGTCTACTATAATGAAGGCTGGTTCAACAACAACCCATGCCCTCCCTCAGGTCTACTATAATGAAGGCTGGTTCAACAACAAGCCCTCCCTCAGGTCTACTATAATGAAGGCTGGTTCAACAACAAGCCCTCCCTCAGGTCTACTATAATGAAGGCTGGTTCAACAACAAGCCCCTCCCTCAGGTCTACTATAATGAAGGCTGGTTCATCAACAAGACCTCCCTCAGGTCTACTATAATGAAGGCTGGTTCAACAACAAGTCAAGCCCTCCCTCATGTCTACTATAATGAAGGCTGGTTCAACAAAAGCCCTCCCTCAAGCCCTCCCTCAGGTCTACTATAATGAAGGCTGGTTCATCAACAAGACCTCCCTCAGGTCTACTATAATGAAGGCTGGTTCAACAACAAGTCAAGCCCTCCCTCATGTCTACTATAATGAAGGCTGGTTCAACAACAAGCCCTCCCTCAAGCCCTCCCTCAGGTCTACTATAATGAAGGCTGGTTCAACAACAAGCCCTCCCTCAGGTCTACTATAATGAAGGCTGGTTCAACAACAAGCCCTCCCTCAGGTCGACTATAATGAAGGGTGGTTCAACAACAAGCCCTCCCTCAGGTCTACTATAATGAAGGCTGGTTCAACAACAAGCCCTCCCTCAGGTCTACTATAATGAAGGCTGGTTCAACAACAAGCCCTCCCTCAGGTCTACTATAATGAAGGCTGGTTCAACAACAACCCAAGCCGTCCCTCAGGCCTACTATAATGAAGGCTGGTTCAATAACAACCCAAGCCCTCCCTCAGGTCTACTATAATGAAGGCTGGTTCAACAACAAGCCCTCCCTCAGGTCTATTATAATGAAGGCTGGTTCAACAACAAGTCAAGCCCTCCCTCAGGTCTACTATAATGAAGGCTGGTTCAACAACAAGCCCTCCCTCAGGTCTGCTATAATGAAGGCTGGTTCATCAACAAGCCCTCCCTCAGGTCTACTATAATGAAGGCTGGTTCAACAACAACTCAAGCCCTCCTACAGGCCTACTATAATGAAGGCTGGTTCAACAACAACCCAAGCCCTCCCTCAGGTCTACTATAATGAAGGCTGGTTCAACAACAAGCCCTCCCTCAGGTCTACTATAATGAAGGCTGGTTCAACAACAACCCAAGCCCTCCCTCAGGTCTACTATAATGAAGACTGGTTCAACAACAAGCCCTCCCTCAGGTCTACTATAATGAAGGCTGGTTTAACAACAAGCCCTCCCTCAGGTCTACTATAATGAAGGCTGGTTCAACAACAAGCCCTCCCTCTCGAGCTGGTCAACAACAACCTCCCTCAGGTCTACTATAATGAAGGCTGGTTCAACAACAAGCCCTCCTTCAGGTCTACTATAATGAAGGCTGGTTCAACAACAAGCCCTCCCTCAGGTCGACTATAATGAAGGGTGGTTCAACAACAAGCCCTCCCTCAGGTCTACTATAATGAAGGCTGGTTCAACAACAAGCCCTCCCTCAGGTCTACTATAATGAAGGCTGGTTCAACAACAAGCCCTCCCTCAGGTCTACTATAATGAAGGCTGGTTCAACAACAACCCAAGCCGTCCCTCAGGCCTACTATAATGAAGGCTGGTTCAATAACAACCCAAGCCCTCCCTCAGGTCTACTATAATGAAGGCTGGTTCAACAACAAGCCCTCCCTCAGGTCTACTATAATGAAGGCTGGTTCAACAACAAGTCAAGCCCTCCCTCAGGTCTACTATAATGAAGGCTGGTTCAACAACAAGCCCTCCCTCAGGTCTACTATAATGAAGGCTGGTTCAACAACAAGCCCTCCCTCAGGTCTACTATAATGAAGGCTGGTTCAACAACAACCCAAGCCCTCCCTCTGGTCTACTATAATGAAGGCTGGTTCAACAACAACCCAAGCCCTCCCTCAGGTCTACTATAATGAAGGCTGGTTCAACAACAAGCCCTCCCTCAGGTCTACTATAATGAAGGCTGGTTCAACAACAAGCCCTCCCTCAGGTCTATTATAATGAAGGCTGGTTCAACAACAACCCAAGCCCTCCCTCAGGTCTACTATAATGAAGGCTGGTTCAACAACCCAAGCCCTCCCTCAGGTCTACTATAATGAAGGCTGGTTCATCAACAAGCCCTCCCTCAGGTCTACTATAATGAAGGCTGGTTCAACAACAACTCAAGCCCTCCCACAGGCCTACTATAATGAAGGCTGGTTCAACAACAACCCAAGCCCTCCCTCAGGTCTACTATAATGAAGGCTGGTTCAACAACAAGCCCTCCCTCAGGTCTACTATAATGAAGGCTGGTTCAACAACAAGCCCTCCCTCAGGTCTACTATAATGAAGGCTGGTTCAACAACAAGCCCTCCCTCAGGTCTACTATAATGAAGGCTGGTTCAACAACAAGCCCTCCCTCAGGTCTACTATAATGAAGGCTGGTTCAACAACAAGCCCTCCCTCAGGTCTACTATAATGAAGGCTGGTTCAACAACAACCAAAGCCCTCCCTCAGGTCTACTATAATGAAGGCTGGTTCAACAACAAGCCCTCCCTCAGGTCTACTATAATGAAGGCTGGTTCAACAACAAGCCCTTCCTCAGGTCTACTATAATGAAGGCTGGTTCAACAACAACCCAAGCCCTCCCTCTGGTCTACTATAATGAAGGCTGGTTCAACAACAACCCAAGCCCTCCCTCAGGTCTACTATAATGAAGGCTGGTTCAACAACAAGCCCTCCTTCAGGTCTACTATAATGAAGGCTGGTTCAACAACAAGCCCTCCCTCAGGTCTACTATAATGAAGGCTGGTTCAACAACAACCAAGCCCTCCCTCAGGTCTACTATAATGAAGGCTGGTTCAACAACCCAAGCCCTCCCTCAGGTCTACTATAATGAAGGCTGGTTCATCAACAAGCCCTCCCTCAGGTCTACTATAATGAAGGCTGGTTCAACAACAACTCAAGCCCTCCCACAGGCCTACTATAATGAAGGCTGGTTCAACAACAACCCAAGCCCTCCCTCAGGTCTACTATAATGAAGGCTGGTTCAACAACAAGCCCTCCCTCAGGTCTACTATAATGAAGGCTGGTTCAACAACAAGCCCTCCCTCAGGTCTACTATAATGAAGGATGGTTCAACAACAACCCATGCCCTCCCTCAGGTCTACTATAATGAAGGCTGGTTCAACAACAAGCCCTCCCTCAGGTCTACTATAATGAAGGCTGGTTCAACAACAAGCCCTCCCTCAGGTCTACTATAATGAAGGCTGGTTCAACAACAAGCCCTCCCTCAGGTCTACTATAATGAAGGCTGGTTCATCAACAAGACCTCCCTCAGGTCTACTATAATGAAGGCTGGTTCAACAACAAGTCAAGCCCTCCCTCATGTCTACTATAATGAAGGCTGGTTCAACAACAAGCCCTCCCTCAGGTCTACTATAATGAAGGCTGGTTCAACAACAAGCCCTCCCTCAGGTCTACTATAATGAAGGCTGGTTCAACAACAAGCCCTCCCTCAGGTCTACTATAATGAAGGCTGGTTCAACAACAAGCCCTCCCTCAGGTCTACTATAATGAAGGCTGGTTCAACAACAAGCCCTCCCTCAGGTCTACTATAATGAAGGCTGGTTCAACAACAACCAAAGCCCTCCCTCAGGTCTACTATAATGAAGGCTGGTTCAACAACAAGCCCTCCCTCAGGTCTACTATAATGAAGGCTGGTTCAACAACAAGCCCTTCCTCAGGTCTACTATAATGAAGGCTGGTTCAACAACAACCCAAGCCCTCCCTCTGGTCTACTATAATGAAGGCTGGTTCAACAACAACCCAAGCCCTCCCTCAGGTCTACTATAATGAAGGCTGGTTCAACAACAAGCCCTCCCTCAGGTCTACTATAATGAAGGCTGGTTCAACAACAAGCCCTCCCTCAGGTCTATTATAATGAAGGCTGGTTCAACAACAACCCAAGCCCTCCCTCAGGTCTACTATAATGAAGGCTGGTTCAACAACCCAAGCCCTCCCTCAGGTCTACTATAATGAAGGCTGGTTCATCAACAAGCCCTCCCTCAGGTCTACTATAATGAAGGCTGGTTCAACAACAACTCAAGCCCTCCCACAGGCCTACTATAATGAAGGCTGGTTCAACAACAACCCAAGCCCTCCCTCAGGTCTACTATAATGAGGCTGGTTCAACAACAAGCCCTCCCTCAGGCCTACTATAATGAAGCTGGTTCAACAACAAGCCCTCCCTCAGGTCTACTATAATGAAGGCTGGTTCAACAACAACCCATGCCCTCCCTCAGGTCTACTATAATGAAGGCTGGTTCAACAACAAGCCCTCCCTCAGGTCTACTATAATGAAGGCTGGTTCAACAACAAGCCCTCCCTCAGGTCTACTATAATGAAGGCTGGTTCAACAACAAGCCCTCCCTCAGGTCTACTATAATGAAGGCTGGTTCAACAAAAAGCCCTCCCTCAAGCCCTCCCTCAGGTCTACTATAATGAAGGCTGGTTCATCAACAAGACCTCCCTCAGGTCTACTATAATGAAGGCTGGTTCAACAACAAGTCAAGCCCTCCCTCATGTCTACTATAATGAAGGCTGGTTCAACAACAAGCCCTCCCCCCCCCTCAGGTCTACTATAATGAAGGCTGGTTCAACAACAAGCCCTCCCTCAGGTCTACTATAATGAAGGCTGGTTCAACAACAACCCTCCTCAGGTCTACTATAATGAAGGCTGGTTCAACAACAAGCCCTCCCTCAGGTCTACTATAATGAAGGCTGGTTCAACAACAAGCCCTCCCTCAGGTCTACTATAATGAAGGCTGGTTCAACAACAAGCCCTCCCTCAGGTCTACTATAATGAAGGCTGGTTCAACAACAACCCAAGCCCTCCCTCAGGTCTACTATAATGAAGGCTGGTTCAACAACAAGCCCTCCCTCAGGTCTACTATAATGAAGGCTGGTTCAACAACAACCCAAGCCCTCCCTCAGGCTCTACTATAATGAAGGCTGGTTCAATAACAACCCAAGCCCTCCCTCAGGTCTACTATAATGAAGGCTGGTTCAACAACAAGCCCTCCCTCAGGTCTACTATAATGAAGGCTGGTTCAACAACAAGCCCTCCCTCAGGTCTACTATAATGAAGGCTGGTTCAACAACAACCCAAGCCCTCCCTCAGGTCTACTATAATGAAGGCTGGTTCAACAACAACCCAAGCCCTCCCTCAGGTCTACTATAATGAAGGCTGGTTCAATAACAACCCAAGCCCTCCCTCAGGTCTACTATAATGAAGGCTGGTTCAACAACAAGCCCTCCCTCAGGTCTACTGTAATGAAGGCTGGTTCAACAACTCCCTCGTCTCTTATCTGGTTCACCTCCCTCAGGTCTACTTAATGAGCTGGTTCAACAACAAGCCCTCCCTCAGGTCTACTATAATGAAGGCTGGTTCAACAACAAGCCCTCCCTCAGGTCTACTATAATGAAGGCTGGTTCAAGCAACAACCCAAGCCCTCCCTCAGGTCTACTATAATGAAGGCTGGTTCAACAACGCCCTCCCTCAGGTCTACTATAATGAAGGCTGGTTCAACAACAAGCCCTTCCTCAGGTCTACTATAATGAAGGCTGGTTCAACAACAACACAAGCCCTCCCTCTGGTCTACTATAATGAAGGCTGGTTCAACAACAACCCAAGCCCTCCCTCAGGTCTACTATAATGAAGGCTGGTTCAACAACAAGCCCTCCCTCAGGTCTACTATAATGAAGGCTGGTTCAACAACAAGCCCTCCCTCAGGTCTATTATAATGAAGGCTGGTTCAACAACAACCCAAGCCCTCCCTTTAGGTCTACTATAATGAAGGCTGGTTCAACAACCCAAGCCCTCCCTCAGGTCTACTATAATGAAGGCTGGTTCATCAACAAGCCCTCCCTCAGGTCTACTATAATGAAGGCTGGTTCAACAACAAGCCCTCCCTCAAGCCCTCCCTCAGGTCTACTATAATGAAGGCTGGTTCAACAACAAGCCCTCCCTCAGGTCTACTATAATGAAGGCTGGTTCAACAACAAGCCCTCCCTCAGGTCTACTATAATGAAGGCTGGTTCAACAACATGCCCTCCCTCAGGTCTATTATAATGAAGGCTGGTTCAACAACAACCCAAGGCCCTCCCTCAGGTCTACTATAATGAAGGCTGGTTCAACAACCCAAGCCCTCCCTCAGGTCTACTATAATGAAGGCTGGTTCATCAACAAGCCCTCCCTCAGGTCTACTATAATGAAGGCTGGTTCAACAACAACTCAAGCCCTCCCACAGGCCTACTATAATGAAGGCTGGTTCAACAACACCCAAGCCCTCCCTCAGGTCTACTATAATGAAGGCTGGTTCCAACAACAAGCCCTCCCTCGGTCTACTATAATGAAGGCTGGTTCAACAACAAGCCCTCCCTCAGGTCTACTATAATGAAGGCTGGTTCAACAACAACCCATGCCCTCCCTCAGGTCTACTATAATGAAGGCTGGTTCAACAACACCCTCCTCAGGTCTACTATAATGAAGGCTGTTCAACAACAAGCCCTCCCTCAGGTCTACTATAATGAAGGCTGGTTCAACAACACCGCCCTCCCTCAGGTCTACTATATGAGGCTGGTTCAACAAACAAGCCCTCCCTCAAGCCCTCCCTCGGTCTACTATAATGAAGGCTGGTTCATCAACAAGACCTCCCTCAGGTCTACTATAATGAAGGCTGGTTCAACAACAAGTCAAGCCCTCCCTCATGTCTACTATAATGAAGGCTGGTTCAACAACAAGCCCTCCCTCAAGCCCTCCCTCAGGTCTACTATAATGAAGGCTGGTTCAACAACAAGCCCTCCTTCAGGTCTACTATAATGAAGGCTGGTTCAACAACAACCCAAGCCGTCCCTCAGGCCTACTATAATGAAGGCTGGTTCAATAACAACCCAAGCCCTCCCTCAGGTCTACTATAATGAAGGCTGGTTCAACAACAAGCCCTCCCTCCAGGTCTACTATAATGAAGGCTGGTTCAACAACAAGTCAGCCCTCCCTCAGGTCTACTATAATGAAGGCTGGTTCAACAACAAGCCCTCCCTCAGGTCTACTATAATGAAGGCTGGTTCACAACTCAAGCCCTCCCTCAGGTCTACTATAATGAAGGCTGGTTCAACAACAAAACCCTCCCTCAGGTCTACTATAATGAAGGCTGGTTCAACAACAAGCCCTCCCTCAGGTCTACTATAATGAAGGCTGGTTCAACAACAAGCCCTCCCTCAGGTCTACTATAATGAAGGCTGGTTCAACAACACTCCAGCCCTCCCTCAGGTCTACTATAATGAAGGCTGGTTCAACAACAACCTCACCCTCCCTCAGGTCTACTATAATGAGGGCTGGTTCAACACACCCTCCCTCAGGTCTACTATAATGAAGGCTGGTTCAACAACCCCTCCCTCAGGTCTACTATAATGAAGGCTGGTTCAACAACAAACCCTCCCTCAGGTCTACTATAATGGGCTGTTCAACCAAGCCCTCCCTCAGGTCTCTATAATAGGCTGGTTCATCAACAACCCTCCCTCAGTCTCTAAGTAAGGCTGGTTCAACAACACCGCCTCCTCAGGTCTACTATAATACTGGTTCAACAACACCCCTCCCTCTCTACTATAATCTGGTTCAACAACTTCCCTCCCTCGGTCTACTATAATGACTGGTTCAACAACAGCCCCTCCCTCAGTCTACTATAATGAAGGCTGGTTCACCCCTCCCTCAGTCTACTATAATAAGGCTGGTTCAACAACAAGCCCTCCCTCAGGTCTCTTAATGAGGCTGGTTCAACACCCCTCCCTCAGGTCTCACTATAATGAAGGCTGGTTCATCAACAAGCCCTCCCTCAGGTCTACTATAATGAAGCTTTCAACAACTCAACCTCCTCTTCTACTATAATAGGCTGGTTCACACCCCTCCCTCAGCCCTCCCTCAGGTCTACTATATATGGTTCATCAACAAACCCTCCCTCAGTCTACTATAATAAGCTGGTTCAACAACATTCCCCCTCCCTCATTCTATATAATGAAGGCTGGTTCAACAACAACCCTCCCTCAAACCCTCCCTCAGGTCTACTATAATAAGGCTGGTTCAACAACAGCCCTCCCTTCAGGTCTACTATAATGAGCTGGTTCAACACCCCTCCCTGTTCTTAATACTGGTTCAACAACAACCCTCCCTCAGGTCTACTATAATGAAGGCTGGTTCAACAACAACCCAAGCCCTCCCTCAGGCCTATATAATGAAGGCTGGTTCAACAACCCAACCCTCCCTCAGTCTACTATAATGAAGGCTGGTTCAACAACAAGCCCTCCCTCGGTCTACTATAATGAAGGCTGGTTCAACAACAGGTCCCTCCCTCAGGTCTACTATAATAGCTGGTTCACACCACCCTCCCTCAGGTCTACTATAATGAAGGCTGGTTCAACAACAACCCCTCCTCAGGTCTACTATAATGAGGCTGGTTCACAACAACGCCCTCCCTCAGGTCTACTATAATGAAGGCTGGTTCAACAACAACCCAAGCCCTCCCTCAGTCTACTATAATCTGTTCAACAACCCCTCCCTCGGTCTACTACTATGAGGTGTTCACAACCCAAGCCCTCCCTCAGGTCTCCTATATAGGCTGGTTCAACAACAGCCCTCCCTCAGGTCTACTATAATGAAGGCTGGTTCAACAACACCTCCCTCAGTCTACTATAATGAAGGCTGGTTCAAACACCCTCCCTCTGGTCTACTATAATGAAGCTGGTTCCGCCCTCCCTCAGGTCTACTATAATGGCTGGTTCAACAACAAGCCCTCCCTCAGGTCTACTATAATGAAGGCTGGTTCAACAACACCCTCCCTCAGGTCTACTATAATAAGGCTGGTTCAACAACAAGCCCTCCCTCAGGTCTACTATAATGAAGGCTGGTTCAACAACCCTACCCTCCCTCAGGTCTACTATAATGAAGGCTGGTTCAACAACATCCTCCTCAGGTCTACTATAATGAAGGCTTTCAACAACACCCAAGCCCTCCCTCAGGCCTACTATAATGAAGGCTGGTTCAACAACAACCCAACCCTCCCTCAGGTCTACTATAATGAAGCTGGTTCACAGCACCTCCCTCAGGTCTACTATAATAAGGCTGGTTCACACAAGCCCTCCCTCAGGTCTACTATAATGAAGGCTGGTTCAACAACAACCCTCCCTCAGGTCTACTATAATGAACTGGTTCCAACACCCTCCCTCGTCTACTATAATGGCTGGTTCAACACAGCCCTCCCTCAGGTCTACTATAATGAAGGCTGGTTCAACAGCGAAGCCTCCCTCAGTCTACTATAATGAAGGCTGGTTCACAACCCCTCCCTC
Organism: Coregonus clupeaformis; assembly: GCF_020615455.1. Classification (NCBI taxonomy): domain Eukaryota; kingdom Metazoa; phylum Chordata; class Actinopteri; order Salmoniformes; family Salmonidae; genus Coregonus; species Coregonus clupeaformis. The sequence goes on along the minus strand of NC_059208.1, from coordinate 59,730,432 downwards.
AGCCTCTGCTTTAAGGCTGTTCATCACCCCTCCCTCAGGTCTCTATAATGAAGGCTGGTTCAACAACAAGTCAAGCCCTCCCTCATGTCTATATAATGAGCTGGTTCAACAACCCCTCCCTCACCCTCCCTCATCTACTATATGCGGCTGGTTCACAACACCCTCCTCGGTCTACTATAATGAAGGCTGGTTCAACAACAACCCTCCCTCAGGTCTACTATAATGAGGGGCTGGTTCAACACCAAGCCCTCCCTCAGGTCCCTTATAATGAGGTGGTTCAACAACAAGCCCTCCCTCAGGTCTACTATAATGAGGGCTGGTTCAACAACAACCCTCCCTCAGGTCTACTATAATGAGCTGGTTCAACAGCACCCAAGCCCTCCCTCGGTCTATATAATAAGGCTGGTTCACAACACCTCCCTCAGGTCTACTATAATGAGGCTGGTTCAACAACAATCAAGCCGTCCCTCAGCCTACTATAATAAGGCTGGTTCAACAACAAGCCCTCCCTCCTGGTCTCTATAATGGGCTGGTTCAACAACAAGCCCTCCCTCAGGTCTACTATAATAAGGCTGGTTCAACAACATCCAAGCCCTCCCTCAGGTCTCTATAATGAGGCTGGTTCACAACAATCCGCCCTCCCTCAGTCTACTATCTGGTTCAACACCCCCCCTCGTCTACTATAATAAGCTGGTTCAACAACACCCTCCCTCAGTCTACTATAATGAGGGCTGGTTCAGCAACCCCAAGCCCTCCCTCAGGTCTACTATAATGAAGCTGGTTCATCAACAAGCCCTCCCTCAGGTCTACTATAATGAAGGCTGGTTCAACAACAACCCACCCTCCCTCTCTCTTAATGAGGCTGGTTCAACACCCCTCCCTCAGGTTACTATAATAGCTGGTTCAACAGCCCCCACCCTCCCTCAGGTCTACTTAATACTGGTTCAACCCCCCTCCCCGTCTACTATAATGCTGGTTCAACAACAACGCCTCCCTCAGGCCTATATATAAGCTGGTTCACATCACCCCTCCCTCAGATCTACTATTTGTTCAACAACACCCATCCCTCCCTCAGTCTACTATATGAAGGCTGGTTCAACAACACCCTCCCTCAGGTCTACTATTAATACGGCTGGTTCAACAAAAGCCCTCCCTCGTCTCCTATAATCTGGTTCACCCCTCCCTCTCTCTATATACTGGTTCAACCTCCTCAGGTCTCTATAATGCTTTCTTCAACAACCTCCCTCGGTCTACTATAATGAAGCTGGTTCACATCCCCTCCCTCAGTCTACTATAATGAGGGCTGGTTCAACCTCCCTCCCTCACCTCCCTCAGGTCTCTATTGCTGGTTCACAACCTCCTTCAGATCTCCTATAATAAGGCTGGTTCAACATCACCCCTCCCTCGGGTCCTTTTTTTAACAACTTCCCTCCTTCATTCTACATAATGGTGTTCACACACCTCCCTCTCTACTATGTGAGGCTGGTTCAAAACAAGCCCTCCCTCAGGTCTACTATAATGAGGCTGGTTCAAACGCCCTCCCTCAGTCCTACTATAATAGCTGTTCAACACAACCTCCCTCAGTCTACTATAATAAGGCTGGTTCAACAACAGCCCTCCCTCAGGTCTACTATAATGAGGCTGGTTCACACAAGTCCCTCCCTCGGTCTACTATAATGAGCTGGTTCCACCTCCCCTTCTCTATAGTGAGCTTTCACACACCTCCCTCAGTCTACTATAATGAAGGCTGGTTCAACACCCTCCCTCAGGTCTACTATAATGGGCTGGTTCAACAGCAACCCTCCCTCAGGTCTACTATAATGGGCTGGTTCAACACCCACCCCACCCTCCTCTTTATAATGAAGGCTTTCAACACACCCAAGCCCTCCCTCAGGTCTCTATAATGATGCTGTTCAACCCTCCCTCAGTCTCTACTATAATGAAGGCTGGTTCAACAACAACCCTCCCTCAGTCTACTATAATGAAGGCTGGTTCAACAACAACCCCAGCCCTCCCTCAGGTCTACTATAATGAGGGCTGGTTCAACAACCATCCCTCCCTCAGTCTACTATAATAAGGCTGGTTCATCACAACCCCTCCCTCAGGTCTACTATAATCTGGTTAACACCCCTCCCCTACTATAATGCTGGTTCACAACAACCCACTCCCTCAGGTCTACTATAGTGAAGGCTGGTTCAACAACAAGCCCTCCCTCAGGTCTACTATAATGAAGGCTGGTTCAACAAAGCCCTCCCTCAGGTCTACTATAATGAAGGCTGGTTCAGCAACACCTCCCTCTCTACTATCTGGTTCACACGCCCTCCCTCTCTTATAATAAGGCTGGTTCAACAACAACCCTCCCCTCAGTCTACTATTGAAGGCTGGTTCAACAGCAAGCCCTCCCTCCGGTCTACTATAATGAGGCTGGTTCAACACAACTCAACCCTCCCTCAGGTCTACTATAATGAAGGCTGGTTCAACAACCCTCCCTCACCCTCCTGGTCTACTATAATGACTGTTCATCCCCTCCCTCGTCTCTATAATAAGGCTGGTTCAACAACCTCAAGCCCTCCCTCATTCTACATAATGAGGCTGGTTCAACAACAAGCCCTCCCTCCCCCTGGTCTCTATAATAAGGCTGTTCAACAACTCCTTCCACTTAATGTTTCAACAACACCCTCCCTCAGGTCTACTATAATAAGGCTGGTTCAACAACAACCCTCCTCAGATCTCCTATTGCTGGTTCAACACGCCCTCCCTCAGGTCTACTATGAAGGCTGGTTCCAGCCCTGCCCTCCCTCAGGTCTACTATATGAAGGCTGGTTCAACAACAACCCTCCCTCAGGTCTACTACTAATGAAGGCTGGTTCCCCCTCCCTCAGTCTATATAATGAAGGCTGGTTCACAAACCCTCCCTCAGTCTACTATAATGAGGCTGGTTCACAACCGCCCCTCCCTCAGGTCTTATAATGAGGCTGCTCACACCCTCCCTCTCTTATATAATAGGCTTTCAACACCCTCCCTCAGTCTACTATATAAGGCTGGTTCAACAACAACCCTCCCTCAGGTCTACTATAATGAAGGCTGGTTCAACAACACCCAACCCTCCCTCTGAGTCTACTATAATGAAGGCTGGTTCAACAGCCCCTCCCTCTCTACTATATAGGCTGGTTCAGCAGCAACCCTCCCTCAGTTCTACTATAATGAAGGCTGGTTCAACAACACCCGCCCTCCCTCAGGTCTACTACTAATGCTGGTTCCAAGCCCTCCCTCAGTCTACTATAATAAGGCTGGTTCAATCAACAACCCTCCCTCAGTCTACTATATACTGTTCAACAACTCAACCCTCCCTCAGATCTACTATAATGGAGGCTGGTTCACAACAGCCCTCCCTCATCTACTATAATGAAGGCTGGTTCAACCAACCCCTCCCTCCGTTCTCTATTGTTCAACCCTCCCTCATCTATATAATAGGCTGGTTCAGCAACAACCCTCCCTCGTCTCTATATAAGGCTGGTTCACACCCCAACCCTCCCTCGGTCTCTATAATGAAGGCTGGTTCAACAACACGCCCTCCCTCGGTCTACTATAATGAGGCTTGTTCACAACACCTCCTCAGGTCTACTATAATGAGGCTGGTTCAACCACCACTCCCTCTGGCTACTATAATGAGGCTGGTTCAACAACAACCCTCCCTCAGGTCTACTATAATGAAGGCTGGTTCACAAGCCCTCCCTCAGTTCCTACTATAATGAAGGCTGTTCAACAACACTAAGCCCTCCCTCGTCTACTATAATGAGAGGCTGGTTTACAACAACCCAAGCCCTCCCTCAGGTCTACTATAATGAAGGCTGGTTCAATCACAAGCCCTCCTCAGTCTACTATAATGAAGGCTGGTTCAACAACACCCTCCCTCAGCCCTACTATAATGAAGCTGGTTCAACAACAACCCTAAGCCCTCCCTCAGGTCTACTATAATACTTTCACACCCTCCCTCAGTCTACTATAATGAAGGCTGGTTCAACATCTCCCCTCCCTCAGGTCTACTATAATGAAGGCTGGTTCAACAACACCATCCCTCCCTCAGTCTCTATAATGTTTCAACACAACCACCCTCCCTCAGTCTACTATAATGAAGGCTGGTTCAACAACAAGCCCCTCCCTCAGGTCTACTATATGAGCTGTTCAACAGCAAGCCCTCCCTCAGGTCTACTATAATGAGGCTGGTTCATCAGCAAGCCTCCCTCAGGTCTACTATAATGAGGCTGGTTCAACAACAACTCAAGCCCTCCCTCATGTCTACTATAATGAAGGCTGGTTCAACAACAACCCTCCCTCAAGCCCTCCCTCAGGTCTACTATAATGAAGGCTGGTTCATCAACAACCTCCCTCAGGTCTACTATAATGGGCTGGTTCACACTCCCCTCCCTCAGGTCTACTATAATGAGGCTGGTTCACAACCCCTCCCTCACCCCTCCCTCGGTCTTATAATGGCTGGTTCAACAACTTAAGCCCTCCTTCAGGTCTACTATAATCTGGTTCAACAACAAGCCCTCCCTCAGGTCTACTATAATAAGGCTGGTTCACAACACCCTCCCTCGGGTCTACTATAATGAAGGCTGGTTCAACAACAACCCAGCCTCCCTCAGGCCTACTATAATGAAGCTGGTTCAATACAACCCTCCCTCGTCTACTATAATGAAGGCTGGTTCAACAACAAGCCCTCCCTCGGTCTTTTAGGCTGTTCAACAACAACCCCCTCCCTCGTCTACTATAATGGCTATTCACCAACCCCAACCCTCCCTCATCTACTATATACTGGTTCACAACCCTCCCTCATCTACTATATTGCCGGCTGGTTCAACAACAAGCCTCCTCCCTCGTCTATTTGAGAGGCTGGTTCCACTCAAGCCCTTCCTCGGTCTACTACTAATGAGGCTGGTTCACCAACAACTAGCCCTCCCTCTGGTCTACTATAATAGGCTGGTTCAACAACAACCCAACCCTCCTCAGGTCTACTATAATAGCTGGTTCAACAACACCCTCCCTCAGGTCACTATAATAAGGCTGGTTCAACAACACCTCCCTCAGTCTCTATAATGAAGGCTGGTTCAACACCGCCCTCCCTCAGGTCTACTCTAATAGCTGGTTCAACAACCCAAGCCCTCCCTCGTCTACTAAGGCTGGTTCAACAACAACCTCCCTCAGTCTCTATATGCTTTCAACAACAACTCAACCCTCCCTCAGGCCTACTTAATAAGGCTGGTTCAGCACCCGCCCTCCTCAGGTCTACTTTAGGTGTTCCATCAACCCTCCGTTACTATAATGGGCTGGTTCAACAACAACCCATCTCCTCAGGTCTCTATTGCTTTCAACAACAATCCTCCCTCAGTTCTACTATAATACTGTTCAACAACAAGTCAACCCTCCCTCAGTCTACTATAATAAGCTGGTTCAACAACCCACCCTCCCTCAGGTCTCACTATAATGAAGGCTGGTTCAACTAACAATCCCTCCTCTCTCCTATATGAGGCTGGTTCCACAACTGAAGCCCTCCCTCACTACTTATTGTTCACACCTCCTCAGTCTCTATAATGACTGTTCCATCACATCCTCCCTCAGGTCTACTAATATGTTCAACAACAATCAAGCCCTCCCTCTAAGTCTACTATTAAGCTGGTTCAACAAAAACCCTCCCTCAAGCCCTCCCTCAGGTCTATATAATGGGCTGGTTTCAACAACCAAGCCCTCCCTCAGTCTCCTATGAAGTGGTTCAACAACACCCCACCCTCCCTCGTCTACTATAATGGCTGGTTCAAAACAACTAAGCCCTCCCTCAGGTCTACCTATAATGAAGGCTGGTTCAACAACACCCTCCCTCAGGTCTACTATTGGCTGGTTCAACAACAGTCCAACCCTCCCTCATCTACTTAATGAGGTGTTCCACTTGTGCTTCAACCCTCCCTCCGTCTACTATAATGAAGGCTGGTTCACCAGCAACCCTCCCTCATCCTATAATGAAGGCTGGTTCAACAACAACCCCACCCTCCCTCAGGTCTACTATAATGAAGGCTGGTTCAACACAACCCAACCCTCTCTCCAGGTCACTATAATGAAGGCTGGTTCAACAACTCCCAACCCTTCCTCTCTACTATAATGAGTGTTCAACACCCCACCCTCTCTCAGCTCTATAATGAAGGCTGGTTCAACAACAACCCAAGCCCTCCCTCAGGTCTTACTATAATGAAGCTGGTTCAACCCAACCCACTCCCCATCTACTATAATGAAGGCTGGTTCAACAACCCAAGCCCTCCCTCAGGTCTACTATAATGAGGGCTGGTTCAACAACAGCCCTTCCTCCCTCAGGTCTACTATAATAAAGGCTGGTTCAACAACAACACCCTCCCTCAGGCCTACTATAATGAAGTCTGGTTCAACAACAACCCAAGCCCTCCCTCTGATCACTATAATGAAGGCTGGTTCAACAACACGACCCTCCCTCAGGTCTACTATAATACGCTGGTTCATC
>NC_059208.1:59671410-59723803 GCF_020615455.1 Coregonus clupeaformis | reverse complement strand
TTCACAGTGTAACTACTGGATCTAAGGCTGTCTTCACACTGTAACTACTGGATCTAAGGCTGTCTTCACACTATAACTACTGTAACTACTGGATCTAAGGCTGTCTTCACACTGTAACTACTGGATCTAAGGCTGTCTTCACACTGTAACTACTGGATCTAAGGCTGTCTTCACACTGTAAATACTGTAACTACTGGATCTAAGGCTGTCTTCACACTGTAACTACTGTAACTACTGGATCTAAGGCTGTCTTCACACTATAACTACTGGATCTAAGGCTGTCTTCACACTGTAACTACTGGATCTAAGGCTGTCTTCACACTATAACTACTGTAACTACTGGATCTAAGGCTGTCTTCACACTGTAACTACTGTAACTACTGGATCTAAGGCTGTCTTCACACTATAACTACTGGATCTAAGGCTGTCTTCACACTGTACCTACTGGATCTAAGGCTGTCTTCACACTATAACTACTGTAACTATTTGATCTAAGGCTGTCTTCACACTGTAACTACTGTAACTACTGGATATAAGGCTGTCTTCACACTGTAACTACTGGATCTAAGGCTGTCTTCACACTATAACTACTGTTACTATTGGATCTAAGGCTGTCTTCACACTGTAACTACTGGATCTAAGGCTGTCTTCACACTGTAACTACTGTAACTACTGGATCTAAGGCTGTCTTCACACTATAACTACTGTAACGACTGGATCTAAGGCTGTCTTCACACTGTAACTACTGGATCTAAGGCTGTCTTCACACTATAACTACTGTAACTACTGGATCTAAGGCTGTCTTCACACTGTAACTACTGTAACTACTGGATCTAAGGCTGTCTTCACACTGTAACTACTGGATCTAAGGCTGTCTTCACACTGTAACTACTGGATCTAAGGCTGTCTTCACACTGTAACTACTTGATCTAAGGCTGTCTTCACACTGTAACTACTGGATCTAAGGCTGTCTTCACACTGTAACTACTGGATCTAAGGCTGTCTTCACACTGTAACTACTTGATCTAAGGCTGTCTTCACACTGTAACTACTGGATCTAAGGCTGTCTTCACACTGTAACTACTGGATCTAAGGCTGTCTTCACACTGTAACTACTGTAACTACTGGATCTAAGGCTGTCTTCACACTGTAACTACTGTTACTATTGGATCTAAGGCTGTCTTCACACTGTAACTACTGGATCTAAGGCTGTCTTCACACTGTAACTGCTGGATCTAAGGCTGTCTTCACACTGTAACTACTGGATCTAAGGCTGTCTTCACACTGTAACTACTGGATCTAAGGCTGTCTTCACACTGTAACTACTGGATCTAAGGCTGTCTTCACACTGTAACTACTGGATCTAAGGCTGTCTTCACACTGTAACTACTGTAACTACTGGATCTAAGGCTGTCTTCACACTATAACTACTGTTACTATTGGATCTAAGGCTGTCTTCACACTGTAACTACTGGATCTAAGGCTGTCTTCACACTGTAACTACTGGATCTAAGGCTGTCTTCACACTATAACTACTGTAACTACTGGATCTAAGGCTGTCTTCACACTGTACCTACTGGATCTAAGGCTGTCTTCACACTATAACTACTGGATCTAAGGCTGTCTTCACACTGTAACTACTGGATCTAAGGCTGTCTTCACACTATAACTACTGTAACTACTGGATCTAAGGCTGTCTTCACACTGTACCTACTGGATCTAAGGCTGTCTTCACACTATAACTACTGGATCTAAGGCTGTCTTCACACTGTAACTACTGGATCTAAGGCTGTCTTCACACTATAACTACTGTAACTGCTGGATCTAAGGCTGTCTTCACACTATAACTACTGCAACTACTGGATCTATGGCTGTCTTCAAACTGTAACTACTGGATCTAAGGCTGTCTTCACACTATAACTACTGGATCTAAGGCTGTCTTCACACTGTAACTACTGGATCTAAGGCTGTCTTCACATTGTAACTACTGGATCTAAGGCTGTCTTCACAGTTGTAAGTACTGGATCTAAGGCTGTCTTCACACTATAACTACTGTAACTACTGGATCTAAGGCTGTCTTCACACTGTAACTACTGGATCTAAGGCTGTCTTCACACTGAAACTACTGGATCTAAGGCTGTCTTCACACTGTAACTACTGTAACTACTGGATCTAAGGCTGTCTTCACACTGTAACCGGCCTGTAGTTTTCTTCACACTATAACTACTGGATCTAAGGCTGTCTTCAGACTGTAACTACTGTAACTACTGGATCTAAGGCTGTCTTCACACTGTAACTACTGGATCTAAGGCTGTCTTCACACTGTAACTACTGGATCTAAGGCTGTCTTCACACTGTAACTACTGGATCTAAGGCTGTCTTCACACTATAACTACTGTAACTACTGGATCTAAGGCTGTCTTCACACTGTAACTACTGGATCTAAGGCTGTCTTCACACTGTAACTACTGTAACTACTGGATCTAAGGCTGTCTTCACACTGTAACTACTGGATCTAAGGCTGTCTTCACACTGTAACTACTGGATCTAAGGCTGTCTTCACACTGTAACTACTGGATCTAAGGCTGTCTTCACACTGTAACTACTGGATCTAATGCTGTCTTCACACTGTAACTACTGTAACTACTGGATCTAAGGCTGTCTTCACACTATAACTACTGTAACTACTGGATCTAAGGCTGTCTTCACACTGTAACTACTGGATCTAAGGCTGTCTTCACACTGTAACTACTGGATCTAAGGCTGTCTTCACACTGTAACTACTGGATCTAAGGCTGTCTTCACACTGTAACTACTGGATCTAAGGCTGTCTTCACACTGTAACTACTGTAACTACTGGATCTAAGGCTGTCTTCACACTGTACCTACTGGATCTAAGGCTGTCTTCACACTATAACTACTGTAACGACTGGATCTAAAGCTGTCTTCACACTATAACTACTGGATCTAAGGCTGTCTTCACACTGTAACTACTGTAACTACTGGATCTAAGGCTGTAATCACACTATAACTACTGGATCTAAGGCTGTCTTCACACTATAACTACTGTTACTATTGGATCTAAGGCTGTCTTCACACTGTAACTACTGGATCTAAGGCTGTCTTCACACTGTAACTACTGTAACTACTGGATCTAAGGCTGTAATCACACTATAACTACTGGATCTAAGGCTGTCTTCACACTATAACTACTGTTACTATTGGATCTAAGGCTGTCTTCACACTGTAACTACTGGATCTAAGGCTGTCTTCACACTGTAACTACTGGATCTAAGGCTGTCTTCACACTGTAACTACTGGATCTAAGGCTGTCTTCACACTGTAACTACTGGATCTAAGGCTGTCTTCACACTATAACTACTGTAACTACTGGATCTAAGGCTGTCTTCACACTGTAACTACTGGATCTAAGGCTGTCTTCACACTGTAACTACTGGATCTAAGGCTGTCTTCACACTGTAACTACTGTAACTACTGGATCTAAGGCTGTCTTCACACTGTAACTACTGTAACTACTGGATCTAAGGCTGTCTTCACACTATAACTACTGGATCTAAGGCTGTCTTCACACTGTACCTACTGGATCTAAGGCTGTCTTCACACTATACTACTGTAACTACTGGATCTAAGGCTGTCTTCACACTGTAACTACTGTAACTACTGGATCTAAGGCTGTCTTCACACTATAACTACTGGATCTAAGGCTGTCTTCACACTGTACCTACTGGATCTAAGGCTGTCTTCACACTATAACTACTGTAACTATTTGATCTAAGGCTGTCTTCACACTGTAACTACTGTAACTACTGGATATAAGGCTGTCTTCACACTGTAACTACTGGATCTAAGGCTGTCTTCACACTATAACTACTGTCTATTGGATCTAAGGCTGTCTTCACACTGTAACTACTGGATCTAAGGCTGTCTTCACACTGTAACTACTGTAACTACTGGATCTAAGGCTGTCTTCACACTATAACTACTGTAACGACTGGATCTAAGGCTGTCTTCACACTGTAACTACTGGATCTAAGGCTGTCTTCACACTATAACTACTGTAACTACTGGATCTAAGGCTGTCTTCACACTGTAACTACTGTAACTACTGGATCTAAGGCTGTCTTCACACTGTAACTACTGGATCTAAGGCTGTCTTCACACTGTAACTACTGGATCTAAGGCTGTCTTCACACTGTAACTACTTGATCTAAGGCTGTCTTCACACTGTAACTACTGGATCTAAGGCTGTCTTCACACTGTAACTACTGGATCTAAGGCTGTCTTCACACTGTAACTACTTGATCTAAGGCTGTCTTCACACTGTAACTACTGGATCTAAGGCTGTCTTCACACTGTAACTACTGGATCTAAGGCTGTCTTCACACTGTAACTACTGTAACTACTGGATCTAAGGCTGTCTTCACACTGTAACTACTGTTACTATTGGATCTAAGGCTGTCTTCACACTGTAACTACTGGATCTAAGGCTGTCTTCACACTGTAACTGCTGGATCTAAGGCTGTCTTCACACTGTAACTACTGGATCTAAGGCTGTCTTCACACTGTAACTACTGGATCTAAGGCTGTCTTCACACTGTAACTACTGGATCTAAGGCTGTCTTCACACTGTAACTACTGGATCTAAGGCTGTATTCACACTGTAACTACTGTAACTACTGGATCTAAGGCTGTCTTCACACTATAACTACTGTTACTATTGGATCTAAGGCTGTCTTCACACTGTAACTACTGGATCTAAGGCTGTCTTCACACTGTAACTACTGGATCTAAGGCTGTCTTCACACTATAACTACTGTAACTACTGGATCTAAGGCTGTCTTCACACTGTACCTACTGGATCTAAGGCTGTCTTCACACTATAACTACTGGATCTAAGGCTGTCTTCACACTGTAACTACTGGATCTAAGGCTGTCTTCACACTATAACTACTGTAACTACTGGATCTAAGGCTGTCTTCACACTGTACCTACTGGATCTAAGGCTGTCTTCACACTATAACTACTGGATCTAAGGCTGTCTTCACACTGTAACTACTGGATCTAAGGCTGTCTTCACACTATAACTACTGTAACTGCTGGATCTAAGGCTGTCTTCACACTATAACTACTGCAACTACTGGATCTATGGCTGTCTTCAAACTGTAACTACTGGATCTAAGGCTGTCTTCACACTATAACTACTCGATCTAAGGCTGTCTTCACACTGTAACTACTGGATCTAAGGCTGTATTCACATTGTAACTACTGGATCTAAGGCTGTCTTCACAGTTGTAAGTACTGGATCTAAGGCTGTCTTCACACTATAACTACTGTAACTACTGGATCTAAGGCTGTCTTCACACTGTAACTACTGGATCTAAGGCTGTCTTCACACTGAAACTACTGGATCTAAGGCTGTCTTCACACTGTAACTACTGTAACTACTGGATCTAAGGCTGTCTTCACACTGTAACCGGCCTGTAGTTTTCTTCATACTATAACTACTGGATCTAAGGCTGTCTTCACACTGTAACTACTGTAACTACTGGATCTAAGGCTGTCTTCACACTGTAACTACTGGATCTAAGGCTGTCTTCACACTGTAACTACTGGATCTAAGGCTGTCTTCACACTGTAACTACTGGATCTAAGGCTGTCTTCACACTATAACTACTGTAACTACTGGATCTAAGGCTGTCTTCACACTGTAACTACTGGATCTAAGGCTGTCTTCACACTGTAATTACTGTAACTACTGGATCTAAGGCTGTCTTCACACTGTAACTACTGGATCTAAGGCTGTCTTCACACTGTAACTACTGGATCTAAGGCTGTCTTCACACTGTAACTACTGGATCTAAGGCTGTCTTCACACTGTAACTACTGGATCTAATGCTGTCTTCACACTGTAACTACTGTAACTACTGGATCTAAGGCTGTCTTCACACTATAACTACTGTAACTACTGGATCTAAGGCTGTCTTCACACTGTAACTACTGGATCTAAGGCTGTCTTCACACTGTAACTACTGGATCTAAGGCTGTCTTCACACTGTAACTACTGGATCTAAGGCTGTCTTCACACTGTAACTACTGGATCTAATGCTGTCTTCACACTGTAACTACTGTAACTACTGGATCTAAGGCTGTCTTCACACTGTACCTACTGGATCTAAGGCTGTCTTCACACTATAACTACTGTAACTACTGGATCTAAGGCTGTCTTCACACTGTAACTACTGGATCTAAGGCTGTCTTCACACTGTAACTACTGTAACTACTGGATCTAAGGCTGTCTTCACACTGTAACTACTGGATCTAATGCTGTCTTCACACTGTAACTACTGTAACTACTGGATCTAAGGCTGTCTTCACACTATAACTACTGTAACTACTGGATCTAAGGCTGTCTTCACACTGTAACTACTGGATCTAAGGCTGTCTTCACACTGTAACTACTGGATCTAAGGCTGTCTTCACACTGTAACTACTGTAACTACTGGATCTAAGGCTGTCTTCACACTGTACCTACTGGATCTAAGGCTGTCTTCACACTATAACTACTGTAACTACTGGATCTAAGGCTGTCTTCACACTGTAACTACTGGATCTAAGGCTGTCTTCACACTGTAACTACTGGATCTAAGGCTGTCTTCACACTGTAACTACTGGATCTAAGGCTGTCTTCACACTGTAACTACTGTAACTACTGGATCTAAGGCTGTCTTCACACTGTAACTACTGGATCTAAGGCTGTCTTCACACTGTAACTACTGGATCTAAGGCTGTCTTCACACTGTAACTACTGTAACTACTGGATCTAAGGCTGTCTTCACACTGTAACTACTGGATCTAAGGCTGTCTTCACACTATAACTACTGTAACTACTGGATCTAAGGCTGTCTTCACACTGTAACTACTGGATCTAAGGCTGTCTTCACACTGTAACTACTGGATCTAAGGCTGTCTTCACACTGTAACTACTGGATCTAAGGCTGTCTTCACACTGTACCTACTGGATCTAAGGCTGTCTTCACACTATAACTACTGTAACTACTGGATCTAAGGCTGTCTTCACACTGTAACTACTGGATCTAAGGCTGTCTTCACACTGTAACTACTGTAACTACTGGATCTAAGGCTGTCTTCACACTGTAACTACTGGATCTAAGGCTGTCTTCACACTATAACTACTGTTACTACTGGATCTAAGGCTGTCTTCACACTGTAACTACTGGATCTAAGGCTGTCTTCACACTGTAACTACTGGATCTAAGGCTGTCTTCACACTGTAACTACTGTAACTACTGGATCTAAGGCTGTCTTCACACTATAACTACTGTTACTATTGGATCTAAGGCTGTCTTCACACTGTAACTACTGGATCTAAGGCTGTCTTCACACTGTAACTACTGGATCTAAGGCTGTCTTCACACTGTAACTACTGGATCTAATGCTGTCTTCACACTGTAACTACTGTAACTACTGGATCTAAGGCTGTCTTCACACTATAACTACTGTAACTACTGGATCTAAGGCTGTCTTCACACTGTAACTACTGGATCTAAGGCTGTCTTCACACTGTAACTACTGGATCTAAGGCTGTCTTCACACTGTAACTACTGGATCTAAGGCTGTCTTCACACTGTAACTACTGGATCTAATGCTGTCTTCACACTGTAACTACTGTAACTACTGGATCTAAGGCTGTCTTCACACTGTACCTACTGGATCTAAGGCTGTCTTCACACTATAACTACTGTAACGACTGGATCTAAAGCTGTCTTCACACTATAACTACTGTAACTACTGGATCTAAGGCTGTCTTCACACTATAACTACTGTTACTATTGGATCTAAGGCTGTCTTCACACTGTAACTACTGGATCTAAGGCTGTCTTCACACTGTAACTACTGGATCTAAGGCTGTCTTCACACTGTAACTACTGGATCTAATGCTGTCTTCACACTGTAACTACTGTAACTACTGGATCTAAGGCTGTCTTCACACTATAACTACTGTAACTACTGGATCTAAGGCTGTCTTCACACTGTAACTACTGGATCTAAGGCTGTCTTCACACTGTAACTACTGGATCTAAGGCTGTCTTCACACTGTAACTACTGGATCTAAGGCTGTCTTCACACTGTAACTACTGTTACTATTGGATCTAAGGCTGTCTTCACACTGTAACTACTGGATCTAAGGCTGTCTTCACACTGTAACTACTGGATCTAAGGCTGTCTTCACAGTGTAACTACTGGATCTAAGGCTGTCTTCACACTGTAACTACTGGATCTAAGGCTGTCTTCACACTATAACTACTGTAACTACTGGATCTAAGGCTGTCTTCACACTGTAACTACTGGATCTAAGGCTGTCTTCACACTGTAACTACTGGATCTAAGGCTGTCTTCACACTGTAACTACTGTAACTACTGGATCTAAGGCTGTCTTCACACTGTAACTACTGTAACTACTGGATCTAAGGCTGTCTTCACACTGTAACTACTGGATCTAAGGCTGTCTTCACACTGTACCTACTGGATCTAAGGCTGTCTTCACACTATAACTACTGTAACTACTGGATCTAAGGCTGTCTTCACACTGTAACTACTGTAACTACTGGATCTAAGGCTGTCTTCACACTGTAACTACTGGATCTAAGGCTGTCTTCACACTGTACCTACTGGATCTAAGGCTGTCTTCACACTATAACTACTGTAACTATTTGATCTAAGGCTGTCTTCACACTGTAACTACTGTAACTACTGGATATAAGGCTGTCTTCACACTGTAACTACTGGATCTAAGGCTGTCTTCACACTATAACTACTGTTACTATTGGATCTAAGGCTGTCTTCACACTGTAACTACTGGATCTAAGGCTGTCTTCACACTGTAACTACTGTAACTACTGGATCTAAGGCTGTCTTCACACTATAACTACTGTAACGACTGGATCTAAGGCTGTCTTCACACTGTAACTACTGGATCTAAGGCTGTCTTCACACTATAACTACTGTAACTACTGGATCTAAGGCTGTCTTCACACTGTAACTACTGTAACTACTGGATCTAAGGCTGTCTTCACACTGTAACTACTGGATCTAAGGCTGTCTTCACACTGTAACTACTGGATCTAAGGCTGTCTTCACACTGTAACTACTGGATCTAAGGCTGTCTTCACACTGTAACTACTGGATCTAAGGCTGTCTTCACACTGTAACTACTGGATCTAAGGCTGTCTTCACACTGTAACTACTTGATCTAAGGCTGTCTTCACACTGTAACTACTGGATCTAAGGCTGTCTTCACACTGTAACTACTGGATCTAAGGCTGTCTTCACACTGTAACTACTGTAACTACTGGATCTAAGGCTGTCTTCACACTGTAACTACTGTTACTATTGGATCTAAGGCTGTCTTCACACTGTAACTACTGGATCTAAGGCTGTCTTCACACTGTAACTGCTGGATCTAAGGCTGTCTTCACACTGTAACTACTGGATCTAAGGCTGTCTTCACACTGTAACTACTGGATCTAAGGCTGTCTTCACACTGTAACTACTGGATCTAAGGCTGTCTTCACACTGTAACTACTGGATCTAAGGCTGTATTCACACTGTAACTACTGTAACTACTGGATCTAAGGCTGTCTTCACACTGTAACTACTTGATCTAAGGCTGTCTTCACACTGTAACTACTGGATCTAAGGCTGTCTTCACACTGTAACTACTGGATCTAAGGCTGTCTTCACACTGTAACTACTGTAACTACTGGATCTAAGGCTGTCTTCACACTGTAACTACTGTTACTACTGGATCTAAGGCTGTCTTCACACTGTAACTACTGGATCTAAGGCTGTCTTCACACTGTAACTGCTGGATCTAAGGCTGTCTTCACACTGTAACTACTGGATCTAAGGCTGTCTTCACACTGTAACTACTGGATCTAAGGCTGTCTTCACACTGTAACTACTGGATCTAAGGCTGTCTTCACACTGTAACTACTGGATCTAAGGCTGTATTCACACTGTAACTACTGTAACTACTGGATCTAAGGCTGTCTTCACACTATAACTACTGTTACTATTGGATCTAAGGCTGTCTTCACACTGTAACTACTGGATCTAAGGCTGTCTTCACACTGTAACTACTGGATCTAAGGCTGTCTTCACACTATAACTACTGTAACTACTGGATCTAAGGCTGTCTTCACACTGTACCTACTGGATCTAAGGCTGTCTTCACACTATAACTACTGGATCTAAGGCTGTCTTCACACTGTAACTACTGGATCTAAGGCTGTCTTCACACTATAACTACTGTAACTACTGGATCTAAGGCTGTCTTCACACTGTACCTACTGGATCTAAGGCTGTCTTCACACTATAACTACTGGATCTAAGGCTGTCTTCACACTGTAACTACTGGATCTAAGGCTGTCTTCACACTATAACTACTGTAACTGCTGGATCTAAGGCTGTCTTCACACTATAACTACTGCAACTACTGGATCTATGGCTGTCTTCAAACTGTAACTACTGGATCTAAGGCTGTCTTCACACTATAACTACTGGATCTAAGGCTGTCTTCACACTGTAACTACTGGATCTAAGGCTGTATTCACATTGTAACTACTGGATCTAAGGCTGTCTTCACAGTTGTAAGTACTGGATCTAAGGCTGTCTTCACACTATAACTACTGTAACTACTGGATCTAAGGCTGTCTTCACACTGTAACTACTGGATCTAAGGCTGTCTTCACACTGAAACTACTGGATCTAAGGCTGTCTTCACACTGTAACTACTGTAACTACTGGATCTAAGGCTGTCTTCACACTGTAACCGGCCTGTAGTTTTCTTCATACTATAACTACTGGATCTAAGGCTGTCTTCACACTGTAACTACTGTAACTACTGGATCTAAGGCTGTCTTCACACTGTAACTACTGGATCTAAGGCTGTCTTCACACTGTAACTACTGGATCTAAGGCTGTCTTCACACTGTAACTACTGGATCTAAGGCTGTCTTCACACTATAACTACTGTAACGACTGGATCTAAGGCTGTCTTCACACTGTAACTACTGGATCTAAGGCTGTCTTCACACTGTAACTACTGTAACTACTGGATCTAAGGCTGTCTTCACACTGTAACTACTGGATCTAAGGCTGTCTTCACACTGTAACTACTGGATCTAAGGCTGTCTTCACACTGTAACTACTGGATCTAAGGCTGTCTTCACACTGTAACTACTGGATCTAATGCTGTCTTCACACTGTAACTACTGTAACTACTGGATCTAAGGCTGTCTTCACACTATAACTACTGTAACTACTGGGTCTAAGGCTGTCTTCACACTGTAACTACTGGATCTAAGGCTGTCTTCACACTGTAACTACTGGATCTAAGGCTGTCTTCACACTGTAACTACTGGATCTAAGGCTGTCTTCACACTGTAACTACTGGATCTAAGGCTGTCTTCACACTGTAACTACTGTAACTACTGGATCTAAGGCTGTCTTCACACTGTACCTACTGGATCTAAGGCTGTCTTCACACTATAACTACTGTAACTACTGGATCTAAGGCTGTCTTCACACTGTAACTACTGGATCTAATGCTGTCTTCACACTGTAACTACTGGATCTACTGGATCTAAGGCTGTCTTCACACTGTAACTACTGGATCTAATGCTGTCTTCACACTGTAACTACTGTAACTACTGGATCTAAGGCTGTCTTCACACTATAACTACTGTAACTACTGGATCTAAGGCTGTCTTCACACTGTAACTACTGGATCTAAGGCTGTCTTCACACTGTAACTACTGGATCTAAGGCTGTCTTCACACTGTAACTACTGTAACTACTGGATCTAAGGCTGTCTTCACACTGTACCTACTGGATCTAAGGCTGTCTTCACACTATAACTACTGTAACTACTGGATCTAAGGCTGTCTTCACACTGTAACTACTGGATCTAAGGCTGTCTTCACACTGTAACTACTGGATCTAAGGCTGTCTTCACACTGTAACTACTGGATCTAAGGCTGTCTTCACACTGTAACTACTGTAACTACTGGATCTAAGGCTGTCTTCACACTGTAACTACTGGATCTAAGGCTGTCTTCACACTGTAACTACTGGATCTAAGGCTGTCTTCACACTGTAACTACTGTAACTACTGGATCTAAGGCTGTCTTCACACTGTACCTACTGGATCTAAGGCTGTCTTCACACTATAACTACTGTAACTACTGGATCTAAGGCTGTCTTCACACTGTAACTACTGGATCTAAGGCTGTCTTCACACTGTAACTACTGGATCTAAGGCTGTCTTCACACTGTAACTACTGGATCTAAGGCTGTCTTCACACTGTACCTACTGGATCTAAGGCTGTCTTCACACTATAACTACTGTAACTACTGGATCTAAGGCTGTCTTCACACTGTAACTACTGGATCTAAGGCTGTCTTCACACTGTAACTACTGTAACTACTGGATCTAAGGCTGTCTTCACACTGTAACTACTGGATCTAAGGCTGTCTTCACACTATAACTACTGTTACTATTGGATCTAAGGCTGTCTTCACACTGTAACTACTGGATCTAAGGCTGTCTTCACACTGTAACTACTGGATCTAAGGCTGTCTTCACACTGTAACTACTGTAACTACTGGATCTAAGGCTGTCTTCACACTATAACTACTGTTACTATTGGATCTAAGGCTGTCTTCACACTGTAACTACTGGATCTAAGGCTGTCTTCACACTGTAACTACTGGATCTAAGGCTGTCTTCACACTGTAACTACTGGATCTAAGGCTGTCTTCACACTGTAACTACTGGATCTAAGGCTATATTCACACTGTAACTACTGGATCTAAGGTGTCTTCACACTGTAACTACTGGATCTAAGGCTGTCTTCACACTGTAACTACTGGATCTAAGGCTGTCTTCACACTGTAACTACTGGATCTAATGCTGTCTTCACACTGTAACTACTGGATCTAAGGCTGTCTTCACACTGTAACTACTGGATCTAAGGCTGTCTTCACACTGTAACTACTGGATCTAAGGCTGTCTTCACACTGTAACTACTGGATCTAATGCTGTCTTCACACTGTAACTACTGGATCTAAGGCTGTCTTCACACTATAACTACTGTAACTACTGGATCTAAGGCTGTCTTCACACTGTAACTACTGGATCTAAGGCTGTCTTCACACTGTAACTACTGGATCTAAGGCTGTCTTCACACTGTAACTACTGGATCTAAGGCTGTGTTCACACTGTAACTACTGGATCTAAGGCTGTCTTCACACTGTAACTACTGGATCTAAGGCTGTCTTCACACTATAACTACTGGATCTAAGGCTGTCTTCACACTATAACTACTGGATCTAAGGCTGTCTTCACACTGTAACTACTGGATCTAAGGCTGTCTTCACACTATAACTACTGTAACTACTGGATCTAAGGCTGTCTTCACACTGTAACTACTGGATCTAAGGCTGTCTTCACACTGTAACTACTGGATCTAAGGCTGTCTTCACACTGTAACTACTGTAACTACTGGATCTAAGGCTGTCTTCACACTGTACCTACTGGATCTAAGGCTGTCTTCACACTATAACTACTGTAACTACTGGATCTAAGGCTGTCTTCACACTGTAACTACTGGATCTAAGGCTGTCTTCACACTGTAACTACTGGATCTAAGGCTGTCTTCACACTGTAACTACTGGATCTAAGGCTGTCTTCACACTGTAACTACTGTAACTACTGGATCTAAGGCTGTCTTCACACTGTAACTACTGGATCTAAGGCTGTCTTCACACTGTAACTACTGGATCTAAGGCTGTCTTCACACTGTAACTACTGTAACTACTGGATCTAAGGCTGTCTTCACACTGTACCTACTGGATCTAAGGCTGTCTTCACACTATAACTACTGTAACTACTGGATCTAAGGCTGTCTTCACACTGTAACTACTGGATCTAAGGCTGTCTTCACACTGTAACTACTGGATCTAAGGCTGTCTTCACACTGTAACTACTGGATCTAAGGCTGTCTTCACACTGTACCTACTGGATCTAAGGCTGTCTTCACACTATAACTACTGTAACTACTGGATCTAAGGCTGTCTTCACACTGTAACTACTGGATCTAAGGCTGTCTTCACACTGTAACTACTGTAACTACTGGATCTAAGGCTGTCTTCACACTGTAACTACTGGATCTAAGGCTGTCTTCACACTATAACTACTGTTACTACTGGATCTAAGGCTGTCTTCACACTGTAACTACTGGATCTAAGGCTGTCTTCACACTGTAACTACTGGATCTAAGGCTGTCTTCACACTGTAACTACTGTAACTACTGGATCTAAGGCTGTCTTCACACTATAACTACTGTTACTATTGGATCTAAGGCTGTCTTCACACTGTAACTACTGGATCTAAGGCTGTCTTCACACTGTAACTACTGGATCTAAGGCTGTCTTCACACTGTAACTACTGGATCTAAGGCTGTCTTCACACTGTAACTACTGGATCTAAGGCTATCTTCACACTGTAACTACTGGATCTAAGGCTGTCTTCACACTGTAACTACTGGATCTAAGGCTGTCTTCACACTGTAACTACTGGATCTAAGGCTGTCTTCACACTGTAACTACTGGATCTAATGCTGTCTTCACACTGTAACTACTGGATCTAAGGCTGTCTTCACACTGTAACTACTGGATCTAAGGCTGTCTTCACACTGTAACTACTGGATCTAAGGCTGTCTTCACACTGTAACTACTGGATCTAATGCTGTCTTCACACTGTAACTACTGGATCTAAGGCTGTCTTCACACTATAACTACTGTAACTACTGGATCTAAGGCTGTCTTCACACTGTAACTACTGGATCTAAGGCTGTCTTCACACTGTAACTACTGGATCTAAGGCTGTCTTCACACTGTAACTACTGGATCTAAGGCTGTCTTCACACTGTAACTACTGGATCTAAGGCTGTCTTCACACTGTAACTACTGGATCTAAGGCTGTCTTCACACTATAACTACTGGATCTAAGGCTGTCTTCACACTGTAACTACTGGATCTAAGGCTGTCTTCACACTGTAACTACTGGATCTAAGGCTGTCTTCACACTGTAACTACTGGATCTAAGGCTGTCTTCACACTGTAACTACTGGATCTAAGGCTGTCTTCACACTGTAACTACTGGATCTAAGGCTGTCTTCACACTATAACTACTGTAACTACTGGATCTAAGGCTGTCTTCACACTGTAACTACTGGATCTAAGGCTGTCTTCACACTGTAACTACTGTAACTACTGGATCTAAGGCTGTCTTCACACTGTAACTACTGGATCTAAGGCTGTCTTCACACTGTAACTACTGGATCTAAGGCTGTCTTCACACTGTAACTACTGTTACTATTGGATCTAAGGCTGTCTTCACACTGTAACTACTGTAACTACTGGATCTAAGGCTGTAATCACACTATAACTACTGGATCTAAGGCTGTCTTCACACTATAACTACTGTTACTATTGGATCTAAGGCTGTCTTCACACTGTAACTACTGGATCTAAGGCTGTCTTCACACTGTAACTACTGTAACTACTGGATCTAAGGCTGTAATCACACTATAACTACTGGATCTAAGGCTGTCTTCACACTATAACTACTGTTACTATTGGATCTAAGGCTGTCTTCACACTGTAACTACTGGATCTAAGGCTGTCTTCACACTGTAACTACTGGATCTAAGGCTGTCTTCACACTGTAACTACTGGATCTAAGGCTGTCTTCACCACTGTAACTACTGGATCTAAGGCTGTCTTCACACTATAACTACTGTAACTACTGGATCTAAGGCTGTCTTCACACTGTAACTACTGGATCTAAGGCTGTCTTCACACTGTAACTACTGGATCTAAGGCTGTCTTCACACTGTAACTACTGTAACTACTGGATCTAAGGCTGTCTTCACACTGTAACTACTGTAACTACTGGATCTAAGGCTGTCTTCACACTATAACTACTGGATCTAAGGCTGTCTTCACACTGTACCTACTGGATCTAAGGCTGTCTTCACACTATAACTACTGTAACTACTGGATCTAAGGCTGTCTTCACACTGTAACTACTGTAACTACTGGATCTAAGGCTGTCTTCACACTGTAACTACTGGATCTAAGGCTGTCTTCACACTGTAACTACTGGATCTAAGGCTGTCTTCACACTATAACTACTGTAACGACTGGATCTAAGGCTGTATTCACACTGTAACTACTGTAACTACTGGATATAAGGCTGTCTTCACACTGTAACTACTGGATCTAAGGCTGTCTTCACACTATAACTACTGTTACTATTGGATCTAAGGCTGTCTTCACACTGTAACTACTGGATCTAAGGCTGTCTTCACACTGTAACTACTGTAACTACTGGATCTAAGGCTGTCTTCACACTATAACTACTGTAACGACTGGATCTAAGGCTGTCTTCACACTGTAACTACTGGATCTAAGGCTGTCTTCACACTGTAACTACTGTAACTACTGGATCTAAGGCTGTCTTCACACTGTAACTACTGTAACTACTGGATCTAAGGCTGTCTTCACACTGTAACTACTGGATCTAAGGCTGTCTTCACACTGTAACTACTGGATCTAAGGCTGTCTTCACACTGTAACTACTGGATCTAAGGCTGTCTTCACACTGTAACTACTGGATCTAAGGCTGTCTTCACACTGTAACTACTGGATCTAAGGCTGTCTTCACACTGTAACTACTGTTACTATTGGATCTAAGGCTGTCTTCACACTGTAACTACTGTAACTACTGGATCTAAGGCTGTCTTCACACTGTAACTACTGGATCTAAGGCTGTCTTCACACTATAACTACTGTTACTATTGGATCTAAGGCTGTCTTCACACTGTAACTACTGGATCTAAGGCTGTCTTCACACTGTAACTACTGTAACTACTGGATCTAAGGCTGTCTTCACACTGTAACTACTGGATCTAAGGCTGTCTTCACACTATAACTACTGTTACTATTGGATCTAAGGCTGTCTTCACACTGTAACTACTGGATCTAAGGCTGTCTTCACACTGTAACTACTGGATCTAAGGCTGTCTTCACACTGTAACTACTGGATCTAAGGCTGTCTTCACACTGTAACTACTGGATCTAAGGCTGTCTTCACACTATAACTACTGTAACTACTGGATCTAAGGCTGTCTTCACACTGTAACTACTGGATCTAAGGCTGTCTTCACACTGTAACTACTGGATCTAAGGCTGTCTTCACACTGTAACTACTGTAACTACTGGATCTAAGGCTGTCTTCACACTGTAACTACTGTAACTACTGGATCTAAGGCTGTCTTCACACTATAACTACTGGATCTAAGGCTGTCTTCACACTGTAACTACTGGATCTAAGGCTGTCTTCACACTATAACTACTGTAACTACTGGATCTAAGGCTGTCTTCACACTGTAACTACTGTAACTACTGGATCTAAGGCTGTCTTCACACTATAACTACTGGATCTAAGGCTGTCTTCACACTGTACCTACTGGATCTAAGGCTGTCTTCACACTGTAACTACTGTAACTATTTGATCTAAGGCTGTCTTCACACTGTAACTACTGTAACTACTGGATCTAAGGCTGTCTTCACACTGTAACTACTGGATCTAAGGCTGTCTTCACACTATAACTACTGTTTGGATCTAAGGCTGTCTTCACACTGTAACTACTGGATCTAAGGCTGTCTTCACACTGTAACTACTGTAACTACTGGATCTAAGGCTGTCTTCACACTATAACTACTGTAACGACTGGATCTAAGGCTGTCTTCACACTGTAACTACTGGATCTAAGGCTGTCTTCACACTATAACTACTGTAACTACTGGATCTAAGGCTGTCTTCACACTGTAACTACTGTAACTACTGGATCTAAGGCTGTCTTCACACTGTAACTACTGGATCTAAGGCTGTCTTCACACTGTAACTACTGGATCTAAGGCTGTCTTCACACTGTAACTACTGGATCTAAGGCTGTCTTCACACTGTAACTACTGGATCTAAGGCTGTCTTCACACTGTAACTACTGGATCTAAGGCTGTCTTCACACTGTAACTACTTGATCTAAGGCTGTCTTCACACTGTAACTACTGGATCTAAGGCTGTCTTCACACTGTAACTACTGGATCTAAGGCTGTCTTCACACTGTAACTACTGTAACTACTGGATCTAAGGCTGTCTTCACACTGTAACTACTGTTACTATTGGATCTAAGGCTGTCTTCACACTGTAACTACTGGATCTAAGGCTGTCTTCACACTGTAACTGCTGGATCTAAGGCTGTCTTCACACTGTAACTACTGGATCTAAGGCTGTCTTCACACTGTAACTACTGGATCTAAGGCTGTCTTCACACTGTAACTACTGGATCTAAGGCTGTCTTCACACTGTAACTACTGGATCTAAGGCTGTATTCACACTGTAACTACTGTAACTACTGGATCTAAGGCTGTCTTCACACTATAACTACTGTTACTATTGGATCTAAGGCTGTCTTCACACTGTAACTACTGGATCTAAGGCTGTCTTCACACTGTAACTACTGGATCTAAGGCTGTCTTCACACTATAACTACTGTAACTACTGGATCTAAGGCTGTCTTCACACTGTACCTACTGGATCTAAGGCTGTCTTCACACTATAACTACTGGATCTAAGGCTGTCTTCACACTGTAACTACTGGATCTAAGGCTGTCTTCACACTATAACTACTGTAACTACTGGATCTAAGGCTGTCTTCACACTGTACCTACTGGATCTAAGGCTGTCTTCACACTATAACTACTGGATCCAAGGCTGTCTTCACACTGTAACTACTGGATCTAAGGCTGTCTTCACACTATAACTACTGTAACTGCTGGATCTAAGGCTGTCTTCACACTATAACTACTGCAACTACTGGATCTATGGCTGTCTTCAAACTGTAACTACTGGATCTAAGGCTGTCTTCACACTATAACTACTGGATCTAAGGCTGTCTTCACACTGTAACTACTGGATCTAAGGCTGTCTTCACATTGTAACTACTGGATCTAAGGCTGTCTTCACAGTTGTAAGTACTGGATCTAAGGCTGTCTTCACACTATAACTACTGTAACTACTGGATCTAAGGCTGTCTTCACACTGTAACTACTGGATCTAAGGCTGTCTTCACACTGAAACTACTGGATCTAAGGCTGTCTTCACACTGTAACTACTGTAACTACTGGATCTAAGGCTGTCTTCACACTGTAACCGGCCTGTAGTTTTCTTCATACTATAACTACTGGATCTAAGGCTGTCTTCACACTGTAACTACTGTAACTACTGGATCTAAGGCTGTCTTCACACTGTAACTACTGGATCTAAGGCTGTCTTCACACTGTAACTACTGGATCTAAGGCTGTCTTCACACTGTAACTACTGGATCTAAGGCTGTCTTCACACTATAACTACTGTAACGACTGGATCTAAGGCTGTCTTCACACTGTAACTACTGGATCTAAGGCTGTCTTCACACTGTAACTTACTGTAACTACTGGATCTAAGGCTGTCTTCACACTGTAACTACTGGATCTAAGGCTGTCTTCACACTGTAACTACTGGATCTAAGGCTGTCTTCACACTGTAACTACTGGATCTAAGGCTGTCTTCACACTGTAACTACTGGATCTAATGCTGTCTTCACACTGTAACTACTGTAACTACTGGATCTAAGGCTGTCTTCACACTATAACTACTGTAACTACTGGATCTAAGGCTGTCTTCACACTGTAACTACTGGATCTAAGGCTGTCTTCACACTGTAACTACTGGATCTAAGGCTGTCTTCACACTGTAACTACTGGATCTAATGCTGTCTTCACACTGTAACTACTGTAACTACTGGATCTAAGGCTGTCTTCACACTGTACCTACTGGATCTAAGGCTGTCTTCACACTATAACTACTGTAACTACTGGATCTAAGGCTGTCTTCACACTGTAACTACTGGATCTAATGCTGTCTTCACACTGTAACTACTGGATCTACTGGATCTAAGGCTGTCTTCACACTGTAACTACTGGATCTAATGCTGTCTTCACACTGTAACTACTGTAACTACTGGATCTAAGGCTGTCTTCACACTATAACTACTGTAACTACTGGATCTAAGGCTGTCTTCACACTGTAACTACTGGATCTAAGGCTGTCTTCACACTGTAACTACTGGATCTAAGGCTGTCTTCACACTGTAACTACTGTAACTACTGGATCTAAGGCTGTCTTCACACTGTACCTACTGGATCTAAGGCTGTCTTCACACTATAACTACTGTAACTACTGGATCTAAGGCTGTCTTCACACTGTAACTACTGGATCTAAGGCTGTCTTCACACTGTAACTACTGGATCTAAGGCTGTCTTCACACTGTAACTACTGGATCTAAGGCTGTCTTCACACTGTAACTACTGTAACTACTGGATCTAAGGCTGTCTTCACACTGTAACTACTGGATCTAAGGCTGTCTTCACACTGTAACTACTGGATCTAAGGCTGTCTTCACACTGTAACTACTGTAACTACTGGATCTAAGGCTGTCTTCACACTATAACTACTGGATCTAATGCTGTCTTCACACTATAACTACTGTAACTACTGGATCTAAGGCTGTCTTCACACTGTAACTACTGGATCTAAGGCTGTCTTCACACTGTAACTACTGGATCTAAGGCTGTCTTCACACTGTAACTACTGGATCTAAGGCTGTCTTCACACTGTACCTACTGGATCTAAGGCTGTCTTCACACTATAACTACTGTAACTACTGGATCTAAGGCTGTCTTCACACTGTAACTACTGGATCTAAGGCTGTCTTCACACTATAACTACTGGATCTAAGGCTGTCTTCACACTATAACTACTGGATCTAAGGCTGTCTTCACACTGTAACTACTGGATCTAAGGCTGTCTTCACACTATAACTACTGTAACTACTGGATCTAAGGCTGTCTTCACACTGTAACTACTGGATCTAAGGCTGTCTTCACACTGTAACTACTGGATCTAAGGCTGTCTTCACACTGTAACTACTGTAACTACTGGATCTAAGGCTGTCTTCACACTGTAACTACTGGATCTAAGGCTGTCTTCACACTGTAACTACTGTAACTACTGGATCTAAGGCTGTCTTCACACTGTAACTACTGGATCTAAGGCTGTCTTCACACTGTAACTACTGGATCTAAGGCTGTCTTCACACTGTAACTACTGGATCTAAGGCTGTCTTCACACTGTAACTACTGTAACTACTGGATCTAAGGCTGTCTTCACACTGTAACTACTGGATCTAAGGCTGTCTTCACACTGTAACTACTGGATCTAAGGCTGTCTTCACACTGTAACTACTGGATCTAAGGCTGTCTTCACACTGTAACTACTGGATCTAAGGCTGTCTTCACACTGTAACTACTGGATCTAAGGCTGTCTTCACACTGTAACTACTTGATCTAAGGCTGTCTTCACACTGTAACTACTGGATCTAAGGCTGTCTTCACACTGTAACTACTGGATCTAAGGCTGTCTTCACACTGTAACTACTGTAACTACTGGATCTAAGGCTGTCTTCACACTGTAACTACTGTTACTATTGGATCTAAGGCTGTCTTCACACTGTAACTACTGGATCTAAGGCTGTCTTCACACTGTAACTACTGGATCTAAGGCTGTCTTCACACTGTAACTACTGGATCTAAGGCTGTCTTCACACTGTAACTACTGGATCTAAGGCTGTCTTCACACTGTAACTACTGGATCTAAGGCTGTCTTCACACTGTAACTACTGGATCTAAGGCTGTCTTCACACTGTAACTACTGTAACTACTGGATCTAAGGCTGTCTTCACACTATAACTACTGTTACTATTGGATCTAAGGCTGTCTTCACACTGTAACTACTGGATCTAAGGCTGTCTTCACACTGTAACTACTGGATCTAAGGCTGTCTTCACACTATAACTACTGTAACTACTGGATCTAAGGCTGTCTTCACACTGTACCTACTGGATCTAAGGCTGTCTTCACACTATAACTACTGGATCTAAGGCTGTCTTCACACTGTAACTACTGGATCTAAGGCTGTCTTCACACTATAACTACTGTAACTACTGGATCTAAGGCTGTCTTCACACTGTACCTACTGGATCTAAGGCTGTCTTCACACTATAACTACTGGATCTAAGGCTGTCTTCACACTGTAACTACTGGATCTAAGGCTGTCTTCACACTATAACTACTGTAACTGCTGGATCTAAGGCTGTCTTCACACTATAACTACTGCAACTACTGGATCTATGGCTGTCTTCAAACTGTAACTACTGGATCTAAGGCTGTCTTCACACTATAACTACTGGATCTAAGGCTGTCTTCACACTGTAACTACTGGATCTAAGGCTGTCTTCACATTGTAACTACTGGATCTAAGGCTGTCTTCACAGCTGTAAGTACTGGATCTAAGGCTGTCTTCACACTATAACTACTGTAACTACTGGATCTAAGGCTGTCTTCACACTGTAACTACTGGATCTAAGGCTGTCTTCACACTGAAACTACTGGATCTAAGGCTGTCTTCACACTGTAACTACTGTAACTACTGGATCTAAGGCTGTCTTCACACTGTAACCGGCCTGTAGTTTTCTTCACACTATAACTACTGGATCTAAGGCTGTCTTCACACTGTAACTACTGTAACTACTGGATCTAAGGCTGTCTTCACACTGTAACTACTGGATCTAAGGCTGTCTTCACACTGTAACTACTGGATCTAAGGCTGTCTTCACACTGTAACTACTGGATCTAAGGCTGTCTTCACACTATAACTACTGTAACGACTGGATCTAAGGCTGTCTTCACACTGTAACTACTGGATCTAAGGCTGTCTTCACACTGTAATTACTGTAACTACTGGATCTAAGGCTGTCTTCACACTGTAACTACTGGATCTAAGGCTGTCTTCACACTGTAACTACTGGATCTAAGGCTGTCTTCACACTGTAACTACTGGATCTAAGGCTGTCTTCACACTGTAACTACTGGATCTAATGCTGTCTTCACACTGTAACTACTGTAACTACTGGATCTAAGGCTGTCTTCACACTATAACTACTGTAACTACTGGATCTAAGGCTGTCTTCACACTGTAACTACTGGATCTAAGGCTGTCTTCACACTGTAACTACTGGATCTAAGGCTGTCTTCACACTGTAACTACTGGATCTAATGCTGTCTTCACACTGTAACTACTGTAACTACTGGATCTAAGGCTGTCTTCACACTGTACCTACTGGATCTAAGGCTGTCTTCACACTATAACTACTGTAACTACTGGATCTAAGGCTGTCTTCACACTGTAACTACTGGATCTAAGGCTGTCTTCACACTGTAACTACTGTATCTACTGGATCTAAGGCTGTCTTCACACTGTAACTACTGGATCTAAGGCTGTCTTCACACTGTAACTACTGTAACTACTGGATCTAAGGCTGTCTTCACACTATAACTACTGTAACTACTGGATCTAAGGCTGTCTTCACACTGTAACTACTGGATCTAAGGCTGTCTTCACACTGTAACTACTGGATCTAAGGCTGTCTTCACACTGTAACTACTGTAACTACTGGATCTAAGGCTGTCTTCACACTGTACCTACTGGATCTAAGGCTGTCTTCACACTATAACTACTGTAACTACTGGATCTAAGGCTGTCTTCACACTGTAACTACTGGATCTAAGGCTGTCTTCACACTGTAACTACTGGATCTAAGGCTGTCTTCACACTGTAACTACTGGATCTAAGGCTGTCTTCACACTGTAACTACTGTAACTACTGGATCTAAGGCTGTCTTCACACTGTAACTACTGGATCTAAGGCTGTCTTCACACTGTAACTACTGGATCTAAGGCTGTCTTCACACTGTAACTACTGTAACTACTGGATCTAAGGCTGTCTTCACACTGTACCTACTGGATCTAATGCTGTCTTCACACTATAACTACTGTAACTACTGGATCTAAGGCTGTCTTCACACTGTAACTACTGGATCTAAGGCTGTCTTCACACTGTAACTACTGGATCTAAGGCTGTCTTCACACTGTAACTACTGGATCTAAGGCTGTCTTCACACTGTACCTACTGGATCTAAGGCTGTCTTCACACTATAACTACTGTAACTACTGGATCTAAGGCTGTCTTCACACTGTAACTACTGGATCTAAGGCTGTCTTCACACTATAACTACTGGATCTAAGGCTGTCTTCACACTGTAACTACTGGATCTAAGGCTGTCTTCACACTGTAACTACTGGATCTAAGGCTGTCTTCACACTATAACTACTGTAACTACTGGATCTAAGGCTGTCTTCACACTGTAACTACTGGATCTAAGGCTGTCTTCACACTGTAACTACTGGATCTAAGGCTGTCTTCACACTGTAACTACTGTAACTACTGGATCTAAGGCTGTCTTCACACTGTACCTACTGGATCTAAGGCTGTCTTCACACTATAACTACTGTAACTACTGGATCTAAGGCTGTCTTCACACTGTAACTACTGGATCTAAGGCTGTCTTCACACTGTAACTACTGGATCTAAGGCTGTCTTCACACTGTAACTACTGGATCTAAGGCTGTCTTCACACTGTAACTACTGTAACTACTGGATCTAAGGCTGTCTTCACACTGTAACTACTGGATCTAAGGCTGTCTTCACACTGTAACTACTGGATCTAAGGCTGTCTTCACACTGTAACTACTGTAACTACTGGATCTAAGGCTGTCTTCACACTGTAACTACTGGATCTAAGGCTGTCTTCACACTATAACTACTGTAACTACTGGATCTAAGGCTGTCTTCACACTGTAACTACTGGATCTAAGGCTGTCTTCACACTGTAACTACTGGATCTAAGGCTGTCTTCACACTGTAACTACTGGATCTAAGGCTGTCTTCACACTGTACCTACTGGATCTAAGGCTGTCTTCACACTATAACTACTGTAACTACTGGATCTAAGGCTGTCTTCACACTGTAACTACTGGATCTAAGGCTGTCTTCACACTGTAACTACTTAACTACTGGATCTAAGGCTGTCTTCACACTGTAACTACTGGATCTAAGGCTGTCTTCACACTATAACTACTGTTACTATTGGATCTAAGGCTGTCTTCACACTGTAACTACTGGATCTAAGGCTGTCTTCACACTGTAACTACTGGATCTAAGGCTGTCTTCACACTGTAACTACTGTAACTACTGGATCTAAGGCTGTCTTCACACTATAACTACTGTTACTATTGGATCTAAGGCTGTCTTCACACTGTAACTACTGGATCTAAGGCTGTCTTCACACTGTAACTACTGGATCTAAGGCTGTCTTCACACTGTAACTACTGGATCTAAGGCTGTCTTCACACTGTAACTACTGGATCTAAGGCTATCTTCACACTGTAACTACTGGATCTAAGGCTGTCTTCACACTGTAACTACTGGATCTAAGGCTGTCTTCACACTGTAACTACTGGATCTAAGGCTGTCTTCACACTGTAACTACTGGATCTAAGGCTGTCTTCACACTGTAACTACTGGATCTAAGGCTGTCTTCACACTGTAACTACTGGATCTAAGGCTGTCTTCACACTGTAACTACTGGATCTAAGGCTGTCTTCACACTGTAACTACTGGATCTAAGGCTGTCTTCACACTGTAACTACTGGATCTAAGGCTGTCTTCACACTATAACTACTGTAACTACTGGATCTAAGGCTGTCTTCACACTGTAACTACTGGATCTAAGGCTGTCTTCACACTGTAACTACTGGATCTAAGGCTGTCTTCACACTGTAACTACTGGATCTAAGGCTGTCTTCACACTGTAACTACTGGATCTAAGGCTGTCTTCACACTGTAACTACTGGATCTAAGGCTGTCTTCACACTATAACTACTGGATCTAAGGCTGTCTTCACACTGTAACTACTGGATCTAAGGCTGTCTTCACACTGTAACTACTGGATCTAAGGCTGTCTTCACACTGTAACTACTGGATCTAAGGCTGTCTTCACACTATAACTACTGGATCTAAGGCTGTCTTCACACTGTAACTACTGGATCTAAGGCTGTCTTCACACTATAACTACTGTAACTACTGGATCTAAGGCTGTCTTCACACTGTAACTACTGGATCTAAGGCTGTCTTCACACTGTAACTACTGTAACTACTGGATCTAAGGCTGTCTTCACACTGTAACTACTGGATCTAATGCTGTCTTCACACTGTAACTACTGGATCTAAGGCTGTCTTCACACTGTAACTACTGTTACTACTGGATCTAAGGCTGTCTTCACACTGTAACTACTGTAACTACTGGATCTAAGGCTGTCTTCACACTATAACTACTGGATCTAAGGCTGTCTTCACACTATAACTACTGTTACTATTGGATCTAAGGCTGTCTTCACACTGTAACTACTGGATCTAAGGCTGTCTTCACACTGTAACTACTGTAACTACTGGATCTAAGGCTGTAATCACACTATAACTACTGGATCTAAGGCTGTCTTCACACTATAACTACTGTTACTATTGGATCTAAGGCTGTCTTCACACTGTAACTACTGGATCTAAGGCTGTCTTCACACTGTAACTACTGGATCTAAGGCTGTCTTCACACTGTAACTACTGGATCTAAGGCTGTCTTCACACTGTAACTACTGGATCTAAGGCTGTCTTCACACTATAACTACTGTAACTACTGGATCTAAGGCTGTCTTCACACTGTAACTACTGGATCTAAGGCTGTCTTCACACTGTAACTACTGGATCTAAGGCTGTCTTCACACTGTAACTACTGTAACTACAGGATCTAAGGCTGTCTTCACACTGTAACTACTGTAACTACTGGATCTAAGGCTGTCTTCACACTATAACTACTGGATCTAAGGCTGTCTTCACACTGTACCTACTGGATCTAAGGCTGTCTTCACACTATAACTACTGTAACTACTGGATCTAAGGCTGTCTTCACACTGTAACTACTGTAACTACTGGATCTAAGGCTGTCTTCACACTATAACTACTGGATCTAAGGCTGTCTTCACACTGTACCTACTGGATCTAAGGCTGTCTTCACACTGTAACTACTGTTTTTGATCTAAGGCTGTCTTCACACTGTAACTACTGTAACTACTGGATCTAAGGCTGTCTTCACACTGTAACTACTGGATCTAAGGCTGTCTTCACACTGTAACTACTGTAACTACTGGATCTAAGGCTGTCTTCACACTATAACTACTGTAACGACTGGATCTAAGGCTGTCTTCACACTGTAACTACTGGATCTAAGGCTGTCTTCACACTATAACTACTGTAACTACTGGATCTAAGGCTGTCTTCACACTGTAACTACTGTAACTACTGGATCTAAGGCTGTCTTCACACTGTAACTACTGGATCTAAGGCTGTCTTCACACTGTAACTACTGGATCTAAGGCTGTCTTCACACTGTAACTACTTGATCTAAGGCTGTCTTCACACTATAACTACTGTAACTACTGGATCTAAGGCTGTCTTCACACTGTAACTACTGTAACTACTGGATCTAAGGCTGTCTTCACACTGTAACTACTGGATCTAAGGCTGTCTTCACACTGTAACTACTGGATCTAAGGCTGTCTTCACACTGTAATTACTGGATCTAAGGCTATATTCACACTGTAACTACTGGATCTAAGGCTGTCTTCACACTGTAACTACTGGATCTAAGGCTGTCTTCACACTGTAACTACTGGATCTAAGGCTGTCTTCACACTGTAACTACTGGATCTAATGCTGTCTTCACACTGTAACTACTGGATCTAAGGCTGTCTTCACACTGTAACTACTGGATCTAAGGCTGTCTTCACACTGTAACTACTGGATCTAAGGCTGTCTTCACACTGTAACTACTGGATCTAATGCTGTCTTCACACTGTAACTACTGGATCTAAGGCTGTCTTCACACTATAACTACTGTAACTACTGGATCTAAGGCTGTCTTCACACTGTAACTACTGGATCTAAGGCTGTCTTCACACTGTAACTACTGGATCTAAGGCTGTCTTCACACTGTAACTACTGGATCTAAGGCTGTCTTCACACTGTAACTACTGGATCTAAGGCTGTCTTCACACTGTAACTACTGGATCTAAGGCTGTCTTCACACTATAACTACTGGATCTAAGGCTGTCTTCACACTATAACTACTGGATCTAAGGCTGTCTTCACACTGTAACTACTGGATCTAAGGCTGTCTTCACACTATAACTACTGGATCTAAGGCTGTCTTCACACTATAACTACTGGATCTAAGGCTGTCTTCACACTGTAACTACTGGATCTAAGGCTGTCTTCACACTATCTGTAACTACTGGATCTAAGGCTGTCTTCACACTGTAACTACTGGATCTAAGGCTGTCTTCACACTGTAACTACTGTAACTACTGGATCTAAGGCTGTCTTCACACTGTAACTACTGGATCTAAGGCTGTCTTCACACTGTAACTACTGGATCTAAGGCTGTCTTCACACTGTAACTACTGTTACTATTGGATCTAAGGCTGTCTTCACACTGTAACTACTGTAACTACTGGATCTAAGGCTGTATTCACACTATAACTACTGGATCTAAGGCTGTCTTCACACTATAACTACTGTTACTATTGGATCTAAGGCTGTCTTCACACTGTAACTACTTGATCTAAGGCTGTCTTCACACTGTAACTACTGTAACTACTGGATCTAAGGCTGTAATCACACTATAACTACTGGATCTAAGGCTGTCTTCACACTATAACTACTGTTACTATTGGATCTAAGGCTGTCTTCACACTGTAACTACTGGATCTAAGGCTGTCTTCACACTGTAACTACTGGATCTAAGGCTGTCTTCACAGTGTAACTACTGGATCTAAGGCTGTCTTCACACTGTAACTACTGGATCTAAGGCTGTCTTCACACTATAACTACTGTAACTACTGGATCTAAGGCTGTCTTCACACTGTAACTACTGGATCTAAGGCTGTCTTCACACTGTAACTACTGGATCTAAGGCTGTCTTCACACTGTAACTACTGTAACTACAGGATCTAAGGCTGTCTTCACACTGTAACTACTGTAACTACTGGATCTAAGGCTGTCTTCACACTATAACTACTGGATCTAAGGCTGTCTTCACACTGTACCTACTGGATCTAAGGCTGTCTTCACACTATAACTACTGTAACTACTGGATCTAAGGCTGTCTTCACACTGTAACTACTGTAACTACTGGATCTAAGGCTGTCTTCACACTATAACTACTGGATCTAAGGCTGTCTTCACACTGTACCTACTGGATCTAAGGCTGTCTTCACACTGTAACTACTGTAACTACTTGATCTAAGGCTGTCTTCACACTGTAACTACTGTAACTACTGGATATAAGGCTGTCTTCACACTGTAACTACTGGATCTAAGGCTGTCTTCACACTATAACTACTGTTACTATTGGATCTAAGGCTGTCTTCACACTGTAACTACTGGATCTAAGGCTGTCTTCACACTGTAACTACTGTAACTACTGGATCTAAGGCTGTCTTCACACTATAACTACTGGATCTAAGGCTGTCTTCACACTGTACCTACTGGATCTAAGGCTGTCTTCACACTATAACTACTGTAACTACTGGATCTAAGGCTGTCTTCACACTGTAACTACTGTAACTACTGGATCTAAGGCTGTCTTCACACTGTAACTACTGGATCTAAGGCTGTCTTCACACTGTAACTACTGGATCTAAGGCTGTCTTCACACTGTAACTACTGGATCTAAGGCTATATTCACACTGTAACTACTGGATCTAAGGATGTCTTCACACTGTAACTACTGGATCTAAGGCTGTCTTCACACTGTAACTACTGGATCTAAGGCTGTCGTCACACTGTAACTACTGGATCTAATGCTGTCTTCACACTGTAACTACTGGATCTAAGGCTGTCTTCACACTGTAACTACTGGATCTAAGGCTGTCTTCACACTGTAACTACTGGATCTAAGGCTGTCTTCACACTGTAACTACTGGATCTAATGCTGTCTTCACACTGTAACTACTGGATCTAAGGCTGTCTTCACACTATAACTACTGTAACTACTGGATCTAAGGCTGTCTTCACACTGTAACTACTGGATCTAAGGCTGTCTTCACACTGTAACTACTGGATCTAAGGCTGTCTTCACACTGTAACTACTGGATCTAAGGCTGTCTTCACACTGTAACTACTGGATCTAAGGCTGTCTTCACACTGTAACTACTGGATCTAAGGCTGTCTTCACACTATAACTACTGGATCTAAGGCTGTCTTCACACTGTAACTACTGGATCTAAGGCTGTCTTCACACTGTAACTACTGGATCTAAGGCTGTCTTCACACTATAACTACTGGATCTAAGGCTGTCTTCACACTATAACTACTGGATCTAAGGCTGTCTTCACACTGTAACTACTGGATCTAAGGCTGTCTTCACACTATTCTGTAACTACTGGATCTAAGGCTGTCTTCACACTGTAACTACTGGATCTAAGGCTGTCTTCACACTGTAACTACTGTAACTACTGGATCTACGGCTGTCTTCACACTGTAACTACTGGATCTAATGCTGTCTTCACACTGTAACTACTGGATCTAAGGCTGTCTTCACACTGTAACTACTGTTACTATTGGATCTAAGGCTGTCTTCACACTGTAACTACTGTAACTACTGGATCTAAGGCTGTAATCACACTATAACTACTGGATCTAAGGCTGTCTTCACACTATAACTACTGTTACTATTGGATCTAAGGCTGTCTTCACACTGTAACTACTGGATCTAAGGCTGTCTTCACACTGTAACTACTGTAACTACTGGATCTAAGGCTGTAATCACACTATAACTACTGGATCTAAGGCTGTCTTCACACTATAACTACTGTTACTATTGGATCTAAGGCTGTCTTCACACTGTAACTACTGGATATAAGGCTGTCTTCACACTGTAACTACTGGATCTAAGGCTGTCTTCACAGTGTAACTACTGGATCTAAGGCTGTCTTCACACTGTAACTACTGGATCTAAGGCTGTCTTCACACTATAACTACTGTAACTACTGGATCTAAGGCTGTCTTCACACTGTAACTACTGGATCTAAGGCTGTCTTCACACTGTAACTACTGGATCTAAGGCTGTCTTCACACTGTAACTACTGTAACTACAGGATCTAAGGCTGTCTTCACACTGTAACTACTGTAACTACTGGATCTAAGGCTGTCTTCACACTATAACTACTGGATCTAAGGCTGTCTTCACACTGTACCTACTGGATCTAAGGCTGTCTTCACACTATAACTACTGTAACTACTGGATCTAAGGCTGTCTTCACACTGTAACTACTGTAACTACTGGATCTAAGGCTGTCTTCACACTATAACTACTGGATCTAAGGCTGTCTTCACACTGTACCTACTGGATCTAAGGCTGTCTTCACACTATAACTACTGTAACTATTTGATCTAAGGCTGTCTTCACACTGTAACTACTGTAACTACTGGATATAAGGCTGTCTTCACACTGTAACTACTGGATCTAAGGCTGTCTTCACACTATAACTACTGTTACTATTGGATCTAAGGCTGTCTTCACACTGTAACTACTGGATCTAAGGCTGTCTTCACACTGTAACTACTGTAACTACTGGATCTAAGGCTGTCTTCACACTATAACTACTGTAACGACTGGATCTAAGGCTGTCTTCACACTGTAACTACTGGATCTAAGGCTGTCTTCACACTATAACTACTGTAACTACTGGATCTAAGGCTGTCTTCACACTGTAACTACTGTAACTACTGGATCTAAGGCTGTCTTCACACTGTAACTACTGGATCTAAGGCTGTCTTCACACTGTAACTACTGGATCTAAGGCTGTCTTCACACTGTAACTACTTGATCTAAGGCTGTCTTCACACTGTAACTACTGGATCTAAGGCTGTCTTCACACTGTAACTACTGGATCTAAGGCTGTCTTCACACTGTAACTACTTGATCTAAGGCTGTCTTCACACTGTAACTACTGGATCTAAGGCTGTCTTCACACTGTAACTACTGGATCTAAGGCTGTCTTCACACTGTAACTACTGTAACTACTGGATCTAAGGCTGTCTTCACACTGTAACTACTGTTACTATTGGATCTAAGGCTGTCTTCACACTGTAACTACTGGATCTAAGGCTGTCTTCACACTGTAACTGCTGGATCTAAGGCTGTCTTCACACTGTAACTACTGGATCTAAGGCTGTCTTCACACTGTAACTACTGGATCTAAGGCTGTCTTCACACTGTAACTACTGGATCTAAGGCTGTCTTCACACTGTAACTACTGGATCTAAGGCTGTATTCACACTGTAACTACTGTAACTACTGGATCTAAGGCTGTCTTCACACTATAACTACTGTTACTATTGGATCTAAGGCTGTCTTCACACTGTAACTACTGGATCTAAGGCTGTCTTCACACTGTAACTACTGGATCTAAGGCTGTCTTCACACTATAACTACTGTAACTACTGGATCTAAGGCTGTCTTCACACTGTACCTACTGGATCTAAGGCTGTCTTCACACTATAACTACTGGATCTAAGGCTGTCTTCACACTGTAACTACTGGATCTAAGGCTGTCTTCACACTATAACTACTGTAACTACTGGATCTAAGGCTGTCTTCACACTGTACCTACTGGATCTAAGGCTGTCTTCACACTATAACTACTGGATCTAAGGCTGTCTTCACACTGTAACTACTGGATCTAAGGCTGTCTTCACACTATAACTACTGTAACTGCTGGATCTAAGGCTGTCTTCACACTATAACTACTGCAACTACTGGATCTATGGCTGTCTTCAAACTGTAACTACTGGATCTAAGGCTGTCTTCACACTATAACTACTGGATCTAAGGCTGTCTTCACACTGTAACTACTGGATCTAAGGCTGTATTCACATTGTAACTACTGGATCTAAGGCTGTCTTCACAGTTGTAAGTACTGGATCTAAGGCTGTCTTCACACTATAACTACTGTAACTACTGGATCTAAGGCTGTCTTCACACTGTAACTACTGGATCTAAGGCTGTCTTCACACTGAAACTACTGGATCTAAGGCTGTCTTCACACTGTAACTACTGTAACTACTGGATCTAAGGCTGTCTTCACACTGTAACCGGCCTGTAGTTTTCTTCATACTATAACTACTGGATCTAAGGCTGTCTTCACACTGTAACTACTGTAACTACTGGATCTAAGGCTGTCTTCACACTGTAACTACTGGATCTAAGGCTGTCTTCACACTGTAACTACTGGATCTAAGGCTGTCTTCACACTGTAACTACTGGATCTAAGGCTGTCTTCACACTATAACTACTGTAACGACTGGATCTAAGGCTGTCTTCACACTGTAACTACTGGATCTAAGGCTGTCTTCACACTGTAATTACTGTAACTACTGGATATAAGGCTGTCTTCACACTGTAACTACTGGATCTAAGGCTGTCTTCACACTGTAACTACTGGATCTAAGGCTGTCTTCACACTGTAACTACTGGATCTAAGGCTGTCTTCACACTGTAACTACTGGATCTAATGCTGTCTTCACACTGTAACTACTGTAACTACTGGATCTAAGGCTGTCTTCACACTATAACTACTGTAACTACTGGATCTAAGGCTGTCTTCACACTGTAACTACTGGATCTAAGGCTGTCTTCACACTGTAACTACTGGATCTAAGGCTGTCTTCACACTGTAACTACTGGATCTAAGGCTGTCTTCACACTGTAACTACTGGATCTAATGCTGTCTTCACACTGTAACTACTGTAACTACTGGATCTAAGGCTGTCTTCACACTGTACCTACTGGATCTAAGGCTGTCTTCACACTATAACTACTGTAACTACTGGATCTAAGGCTGTCTTCACACTGTAACTACTGGATCTAATGCTGTCTTCACACTGTAACTACTGGATCTACTGGATCTAAGGCTGTCTTCACACTGTAACTACTGGATCTAATGCTGTCTTCACACTGTAACTACTGTAACTACTGGATCTAAGGCTGTCTTCACACTATAACTACTGTAACTACTGGATCTAAGGCTGTCTTCACACTGTAACTACTGGATCTAAGGCTGTCTTCACACTGTAACTACTGGATCTAAGGCTGTCTTCACACTGTAACTACTGTAACTACTGGATCTAAGGCTGTCTTCACACTGTACCTACTGGATCTAAGGCTGTCTTCACACTATAACTACTGTAACTACTGGAT
This sequence comes from Coregonus clupeaformis, assembly GCF_020615455.1. Lineage (NCBI taxonomy): Eukaryota > Metazoa > Chordata > Actinopteri > Salmoniformes > Salmonidae > Coregonus > Coregonus clupeaformis. Next base: position 59,689,262 of record NC_059208.1, on the reverse strand, counting down.
CTAAGGCTGTCTTCACACTGTAACTACTGGATCTAAGGCTGTCTTCACACTGTAACTACTGGATCTAAGGCTGTCTTCACACTGTAACTACTGGATCTAAGGCTGTCTTCACACTGTAACTACTGTAACTACTGGATCTAAGGCTGTCTTCACACTGTAACTACTGGATCTAAGGCTGTCTTCACACTGTAACTACTGGATCTAAGGCTGTCTTCACACTGTAACTACTGTAACTACTGGATCTAAGGCTGTCTTCACACTGTACCTACTGGATCTAATGCTGTCTTCACACTATAACTACTGTAACTACTGGATCTAAGGCTGTCTTCACACTGTAACTACTGGATCTAAGGCTGTCTTCACACTGTAACTACTGGATCTAAGGCTGTCTTCACACTGTAACTACTGGATCTAAGGCTGTCTTCACACTGTACCTACTGGATCTAAGGCTGTCTTCACACTATAACTACTGTAACTACTGGATCTAAGGCTGTCTTCACACTGTAACTACTGGATCTAAGGCTGTCTTCACACTGTAACTACTGTAACTACTGGATCTAAGGCTGTCTTCACACTGTAACTACTGGATCTAAGGCTGTCTTCACACTATAACTACTGTTACTATTGGATCTAAGGCTGTCTTCACACTGTAACTACTGGATCTAAGGCTGTCTTCACACTGTAACTACTGGATCTAAGGCTATCTTCACACTGTAACTACTGTAACTACTGGATCTAAGGCTGTCTTCACACTATAACTACTGTTACTATTGGATCTAAGGCTGTCTTCACACTGTAACTACTGGATCTAAGGCTGTCTTCACACTGTAACTACTGGATCTAAGGCTGTCTTCACACTGTAACTACTGGATCTAAGGCTGTCTTCACACTGTAACTACTGGATCTAAGGCTGTATTCACACTGTAACTACTGGATCTAAGGCTGTCTTCACACTGTAACTACTGGATCTAAGGCTGTCTTCACACTGTAACTACTGGATCTAAGGCTGTCTTCACACTGTAACTACTGGATCTAATGCTGTCTTCACACTGTAACTACTGGATCTAAGGCTGTCTTCACACTGTAACTACTGGATCTAAGGCTGTCTTCACACTGTAACTACTGGATCTAAGGCTGTCTTCACACTGTAACTACTGGATCTAATGCTGTCTTCACACTGTAACTACTGGATCTAAGGCTGTCTTCACACTATAACTACTGTAACTACTGGATCTAAGGCTGTCTTCACACTGTAACTACTGGATCTAAGGCTGTCTTCACACTGTAACTACTGGATCTAAGGCTGTCTTCACACTGTAACTACTGGATCTAAGGCTGTCTTCACACTATAACTACTGGATCTAAGGCTGTCTTCACACTGTAACTACTGGATCTAAGGCTGTCTTCACACTATAACTACTGGATCTAAGGCTGTCTTCACACTATAACTACTGGATCTAAGGCTGTCTTCACACTGTAACTACTGGATCTAAGGCTGTCTTCACACTATAACTACTGTAACTACTGGATCTAAGGCTGTCTTCACACTGTAACTACTGGATCTAAGGCTGTCTTCACACTGTAACTACTGGATCTAAGGCTGTCTTCACACTGTAACTACTGTAACTACTGGATCTAAGGCTGTCTTCACACTGTACCTACTGGATCTAAGGCTGTCTTCACACTATAACTACTGTAACTACTGGATCTAAGGCTGTCTTCACACTGTAACTACTGGATCTAAGGCTGTCTTCACACTGTAACTACTGGATCTAAGGCTGTCTTCACACTGTAACTACTGGATCTAAGGCTGTCTTCACACTGTAACTACTGTAACTACTGGATCTAAGGCTGTCTTCACACTGTAACTACTGGATCTAAGGCTGTCTTCACACTGTAACTACTGGATCTAAGGCTGTCTTCACACTGTAACTACTGTAACTACTGGATCTAAGGCTGTCTTCACACTGTACCTACTGGATCTAAGGCTGTCTTCACACTATAACTACTGTAACTACTGGATCTAAGGCTGTCTTCACACTGTAACTACTGGATCTAAGGCTGTCTTCACACTGTAACTACTGGATCTAAGGCTGTCTTCACACTGTAACTACTGGATCTAAGGCTGTCTTCACACTGTACCTACTGGATCTAAGGCTGTCTTCACACTATAACTACTGTAACTACTGGATCTAAGGCTGTCTTCACACTGTAACTACTGGATCTAAGGCTGTCTTCACACTGTAACTACTGTAACTACTGGATCTAAGGCTGTCTTCACACTGTAACTACTGGATCTAAGGCTGTCTTCACACTATAACTACTGTTACTATTGGATCTAAGGCTGTCTTCACACTGTAACTACTGGATCTAAGGCTGTCTTCACACTGTAACTACTGGATCTAAGGCTGTCTTCACACTGTAACTACTGTAACTACTGGATCTAAGGCTGTCTTCACACTATAACTACTGTTACTATTGGATCTAAGGCTGTCTTCACACTGTAACTACTGGATCTAAGGCTGTCTTCACACTGTAACTACTGGATCTAAGGCTGTCTTCACACTGTAACTACTGGATCTAAGGCTGTCTTCACACTGTAACTACTGGATCTAAGGCTATCTTCACACTGTAACTACTGGATCTAAGGCTGTCTTCACACTGTAACTACTGGATCTAAGGCTGTCTTCACACTGTAACTACTGGATCTAAGGCTGTCTTCACACTGTAACTACTGGATCTAATGCTGTCTTCACACTGTAACTACTGGATCTAAGGCTGTCTTCACACTGTAACTACTGGATCTAAGGCTGTCTTCACACTGTAACTACTGGATCTAAGGCTGTCTTCACACTGTAACTACTGGATCTAAGGCTGTCTTCACACTGTAACTACTGTAACTACTGGATCTAAGGCTGTCTTCACACTGTAACTACTGGATCTAAGGCTGTCTTCACACTGTAACTACTGGATCTAAGGCTGTCTTCACACTGTAACTACTGTAACTACTGGATCTAAGGCTGTCTTCACACTGTACCTACTGGATCTAAGGCTGTCTTCACACTATAACTACTGTAACTACTGGATCTAAGGCTGTCTTCACACTGTAACTACTGGATCTAAGGCTGTCTTCACACTGTAACTACTGGATCTAAGGCTGTCTTCACACTGTAACTACTGGATCTAAGGCTGTCTTCACACTGTACCTACTGGATCTAAGGCTGTCTTCACACTATAACTACTGTAACTACTGGATCTAAGGCTGTCTTCACACTGTAACTACTGGATCTAAGGCTGTCTTCACACTGTAACTACTGTAACTACTGGATCTAAGGCTGTCTTCACACTGTAACTACTGGATCTAAGGCTGTCTTCACACTATAACTACTGTTACTATTGGATCTAAGGCTGTCTTCACACTGTAACTACTGGATCTAAGGCTGTCTTCACACTGTAACTACTGGATCTAAGGCTGTCTTCACACTGTAACTACTGTAACTACTGGATCTAAGGCTGTCTTCACACTATAACTACTGTTACTATTGGATCTAAGGCTGTCTTCACACTGTAACTACTGGATCTAAGGCTGTCTTCACACTGTAACTACTGGATCTAAGGCTGTCTTCACACTGTAACTACTGGATCTAAGGCTGTCTTCACACTGTAACTACTGGATCTAAGGCTATATTCACACTGTAACTACTGGATCTAAGGATGTCTTCACACTGTAACTACTGGATCTAAGGCTGTCTTCACACTGTAACTACTGGATCTAAGGCTGTCTTCACACTGTAACTACTGGATCTAATGCTGTCTTCACACTGTAACTACTGGATCTAAGGCTGTCTTCACACTGTAACTACTGGATCTAAGGCTGTCTTCACACTGTAACTACTGGATCTAAGGCTGTCTTCACACTGTAACTACTGGATCTAATGCTGTCTTCACACTGTAACTACTGGATCTAAGGCTGTCTTCACACTATAACTACTGTAACTACTGGATCTAAGGCTGTCTTCACACTGTAACTACTGGATCTAAGGCTGTCTTCACACTGTAACTACTGGATCTAAGGCTGTCTTCACACTGTAACTACTGGATCTAAGGCTGTGTTCACACTGTAACTACTGGATCTAAGGCTGTCTTCACACTGTAACTACTGGATCTAAGGCTGTCTTCACACTATAACTACTGTAACTACTGGATCTAAGGCTGTCTTCACACTGTAACTACTGGATCTAAGGCTGTCTTCACACTGTAACTACTGGATCTAAGGCTGTCTTCACACTGTAACTACTGTAACTACTGGATCTAAGGCTGTCTTCACACTGTACCTACTGGATCTAAGGCTGTCTTCACACTATAACTACTGTAACTACTGGATCTAAGGCTGTCTTCACACTGTAACTACTGGATCTAAGGCTGTCTTCACACTGTAACTACTGGATCTAAGGCTGTCTTCACACTGTAACTACTGGATCTAAGGCTGTCTTCACACTGTAACTACTGTAACTACTGGATCTAAGGCTGTCTTCACACTGTAACTACTGGATCTAAGGCTGTCTTCACACTGTAACTACTGGATCTAAGGCTGTCTTCACACTGTAACTACTGTAACTACTGGATCTAAGGCTGTCTTCACACTGTACCTACTGGATCTAAGGCTGTCTTCACACTATAACTACTGTAACTACTGGATCTAAGGCTGTCTTCACACTGTAACTACTGGATCTAAGGCTGTCTTCACACTGTAACTACTGGATCTAAGGCTGTCTTCACACTGTAACTACTGGATCTAAGGCTGTCTTCACACTGTACCTACTGGATCTAAGGCTGTCTTCACACTATAACTACTGTAACTACTGGATCTAAGGCTGTCTTCACACTGTAACTACTGGATCTAAGGCTGTCTTCACACTGTAACTACTGTAACTACTGGATCTAAGGCTGTCTTCACACTGTAACTACTGGATCTAAGGCTGTCTTCACACTATAACTACTGTTACTATTGGATCTAAGGCTGTCTTCACACTGTAACTACTGGATCTAAGGCTGTCTTCACACTGTAACTACTGGATCTAAGGCTGTCTTCACACTGTAACTACTGTAACTACTGGATCTAAGGCTGTCTTCACACTATAACTACTGTTACTATTGGATCTAAGGCTGTCTTCACACTGTAACTACTGGATCTAAGGCTGTCTTCACACTGTAACTACTGGATCTAAGGCTGTCTTCACACTGTAACTACTGGATCTAAGGCTGTCTTCACACTGTAACTACTGGATCTAAGGCTATATTCACACTGTAACTACTGGATCTAAGGATGTCTTCACACTGTAACTACTGGATCTAAGGCTGTCTTCACACTGTAACTACTGGATCTAAGGCTGTCTTCACACTGTAACTACTGGATCTAATGCTGTCTTCACACTGTAACTACTGGATCTAAGGCTGTCTTCACACTGTAACTACTGGATCTAAGGCTGTCTTCACACTGTAACTACTGGATCTAAGGCTGTCTTCACACTGTAACTACTGGATCTAATGCTGTCTTCACACTGTAACTACTGGATCTAAGGCTGTCTTCACACTATAACTACTGTAACTACTGGATCTAAGGCTGTCTTCACACTGTAACTACTGGATCTAAGGCTGTCTTCACACTGTAACTACTGGATCTAAGGCTGTCTTCACACTGTAACTACTGGATCTAAGGCTGTCTTCACACTGTAACTACTGGATCTAAGGCTGTCTTCACACTGTAACTACTGGATCTAAGGCTGTCTTCACACTGTAACTACTGTAACTACTGGATCTACGGCTGTCTTCACACTGTAACTACTGGATCTAATGCTGTCTTCACACTGTAACTACTGGATCTAAGGCTGTCTTCACACTGTAACTACTGTTACTATTGGATCTAAGGCTGTCTTCACACTGTAACTACTGGATCTAAGGCTGTCTTCACACTGTAACTACTGGATCTAAGGCTGTCTTCACACTGTAACTACTGGATCTAAGGCTGTCTTCACACTGTAACTACTGGATCTAAGGCTGTCTTCACACTGTAACTACTGGATCTAAGGCTGTCTTCACACTGTAACTACTGGATCTAAGGCTGTCTTCACATTGGTTTCACTTTTGTTTTGTTTCTTTCACAAAATTGTATGTTCACACTTCCCTTTCTAAATAAAATAAACCCAGATGGACCAGAGACTTGAAACCTTGTAGCCTGCTCCAGTGGCATATGGTCTGGTTTGAAGTTGAACAGGCCCTACATGTTGACTTATTGATACATTTCACAGTACACCATAGGTAGAGGTCTTTACAAGTGTTTAGAAGTACATATATCCAGCTGTACCCTTTTGTCTTATAGGAAACAACAGTTTGTTATGACAGTCGTTGTCTATTTATTTTTCAACCTCCCGCTGCGACATAAAACACAAACAATCACTGATTCAACAGAATGTCTCTGTCAGGCCGGTCACTGATTCAACTGAATGTCTCTGTCAGGCCGGTCACTGATTCAACAGAATGTCTCTGTCAGGCCGGTCACCGATTCAACAGAATGTCTCTGTCAGGCCGGTCACCGATTCAACAGAATGTCTCTGTCAGGCCGGTCATTTCTGCTTTGGTTCCCTTTTGAACATCCGAGAAAGAAGAAAGGCTGAATTGATTGTTTATCTTCTTTAAAAAGCCTTTTGATCTTGGGATGAAAGCTACAGCTACTGCAGAGCAACATCTCAGAGCTCTGTCAGGAACTGTCTTTTGTCCTGTCAAAGACAGGTGTTTTCAGAGAGGTAGCTGGAATTTTGTAGTTGAATGAAAATCTGAACCATAGACGTAGACAGCAGGAGTGAAGCATTACAGGAGCTAACCATTCCAGGTTCTGAAACTGAATGGCAGTCAGAATGATACTACAAGATGTTTTACCGCTTAGGGCCCTATTCAATCAGATCCACTTTAGCCAAAATTCTCATAGCTGATGTTTTGATGGTGTCGGAGGTGGAACTGCCTTAGAGCTGTTGGCTTTGGTTGCCATTGGCTGCACCGAGTCGCATTGACAGAAATCCCATGCAGCCTTGTTTACAAGTTGGAACACCTGAATGTGAGATGTAATCTACACCTCGATTAGGCTGATAGAGATCGTCATTATTTAGTTTAATAATTTTCAATATTTTGTATTTTTTTGACAACCCATACAACATATTACGGTAATACCACGTCAACATATGACAGCATTGTTCTCTCATCCTATTTTGACTCAAAGGCACATTTCAATACTTTCCTTTCTTTGCATATTACAATTTCATCCTAACAAAAAATCTATATACAAATTTTGCAGATATGGGAGGTCTGTAACGAACAAGGTATAAATAGGTAATTAAAATTATGAATAACAATAAAGTTGCCAGCAGTTTCTCATTATGTACATTACTTGTACATAATGAGAAACTGCTCACTGCCTTTCTGAAGACAAACAATGTGTACGAAATGCTTCAGTCTGGTTTTAGACCCCATCATAGCACTGAGACTGCACTTGTGAAGGTGGTAAATGACCTTTTAATGGCGTCAGACCGAGGCTCTGCATCTGTCCTCGTGCTACTAGACCTTAGTGCTGCCTTTGACACCATCGATCACCACATTCTTTTGGAGAGACTGGAAACCCAAATTGGTCTACACGGACAAGTTCTGGCCTGGTTTAGATCTTACCTGTCGGAAAGATATCAGTTTGTCTCTGTGAATGGTCTGTCCTCCGACAAATCAACTGTACATTTCGGTGTTCCTCAAGGTTCCGTTTTAGGACCACTATTGTTTTCACTATATATTTTACCTCTTGGGGATGTTATTCGAAAAACATAATGTTAACTTTCACTGCTATGCGGATGACACACAGCTGTACATTTCAATGAAACATGGTGAAGCCCCCAAAAATTGCCCTCGCTAGAAGCCTGTGTTTCAGACATAAGGAAGTGGATGGCTGAAAACGTTTTACTTTTAAACTCGGACAAAACAGAGATGCTTGTTCTAGGTCCCAAGAAACAAAGAGATCTTCTGTTAAATCTGACAATTCATCTTGATGGTTGTAAAGTCGTCTCACATAAAACTGTGAAGGACCTCGGCGTTACTCTTGACCCTGATCTCTCTTTTTGACGAACATATCAAGACTGTTTCAAGGACAGCTTTTTTCCATCTACGTAACATTGCAAAAATCAGAAATTTTCTGTCCAAAAATGATGCAGAAAAATTAATCCATGCATTTGTTACTTCTAGGTTAGACTACTGCAATGCTCTATTTTCCGGCTACCCGGATAAAGCACTAAATAAACTTCAGTTAGTGCTAAATACGGCTGCTAGAATCCTGACTATAACCAAGAAATTTGATCATATTACTCCAGTGCTAGCTTCCCTACACTGGCTTCCTGTTAAGGCAAGGGCTGATTTCAAGGTTTTACTGTTAACCTATAAAGCGTTACATGGGCTTGCTCCTACCTATCTTTCCGAGTTGGTCCTGCCGTACATACCAATACGTACGCTACGGTCACAAGACGCAGGCCTCCTAATTGTCCCTAGAATTTCTAAGCAAACAGCGGGAGGCAGGGCTTTCTCCTATAGATCTCCATTTTTATGGAACAGTCTGCCTACCCATGTGAGAGACGCAGACTCGGTCTCAACCTTTAAGTCTTTACTGAAGACTTATCTCTTCAGTAGGTCATATGATTGAGTGTAGTCTGGCCCAGGAGTGTGAAGGTGAACGGAAAGGCTCTGGAGCAACGAACAGCCCTTGCTGTCTCTGCCGGGCCGGTTCCCCTCTCCACTGGGGTTCTCTGCCTCTAACCCTGTTGCAGGGGCTGAGTCACTGGCTTGCTGGTGCTCTTTCATGCCGTCCCTGGGAGGGGTGCGTCACTTGAGTGGGGTTGAGTTACTGACGTGATCTTCCTGTCTGGGTTGGCGCCCCCCCTTGGTTTGTGCTGTGGTGGAGACCTCTGTGGGCTATACTCGGCCTTGTCTCAGGATTGTAAGTTGGTGGTTGAGGATATCCCTCTAGTGGTGCGGGGGCTGTGCTTTGGCAGAGTGGGTGGGGTTATATCCTTCCTGTTTGGCCCTGTCCGGGGTTTCTTCGGATGGGGCCACAGTGTCTCCGGACCGCTCCTGTCTCAGCCTCCAGTATTTATGCTGCAGTAGTTTATGTGTCGGGGGCTGGGGTTAGTTGGTTATACCTGGAGTACTTCTCCTGTCTTATCCAGTGTCCTGTGTGAATTTAAGTATGCTCTCTCTAATTCTCTCGTTCTCTCTTTCTCTCTGAGAACCTGAGCCCTAGGACCATACGTCAGGACTACCGGGCATGATGACACCTTGCTGTCCCCAGTCCGCCTGGCCTTGCTGCTATTCCAGTTTCAACTGTTCTGCCTGCGGTTACGAAACCCCTACCTGTCCCAGACCTGCTGTTTTCAACTCTTAATGATCGGCTATGAAAAGCCAACTGAGAGACCTGAGCACCTAGGACCATATGTCGGGACTACCGGCCGTGGTGACTCCTTGCTGTCCCCAGTCCGCCTGGCCTTGCTGCTATTCCAGTTTCAACTGTTCTGCCTGCGGTTATGGAACCCCTACCTGTCCCAGACCTGCTGTTTTCAACTCTTAATGATCGGCTATGAAAAGCCAACTGAGATTTATTCCTGATTATTATTTGACCATGCTTGTCACTTATGAACATTTTTGAACATCTTGGCATGGTTCTGTTATAATCTTCACCCGGCACAGCCAGAAGAGGACTGGCCACCCCTCATAGCCTGGTTCCTCTCTAGGTTTCTTCCTAGGTTTTCGCCTTTCTAGGGAGTTTTTCCTAGCCACCGTGCTTCTACACCTGCATTACTAGCTGTTTGGGGTTTTAGGCTGGGTTTCTGTACAGCACTTCGAGATATTAGCTGATGTAAGAAGGGCTATATAAAATAAAATTGATTGATTGATTGATTTGTGTAAAATTACATATTATTGATAGGTATAATAATTTTGTATCAATAAATTTTTATCAATACACATAAATAACATATATTTCCCCCTGTTTTTGTTCACTCCAAGACAGTAACTTTAAACTTGGCCCATATTTTTTCATATTCCTTTAATTTTCCATTTTCTTTTGCAATAGTTTTCTCAAATTTGACGGTGTTCATTGACAGTTTGAGTCATTCTGCAAATGAGGGCGACTGCTCCTCTTTCCAATGCCTTAAAATTACCCTTTTAGCAATGAAAGTTAGTGACCTGAGCATGGGAGCGTCTGGTTTATCATCTGGGAGGTTAATTCCCAGTATCTGGTGTATCTTCTGGGAGGTATATTCCAAGTATCTGGTGTATCTTCTGGGAGGTTATTTCCAAGTATCTGGTGTATCTTCTGGGAGGTTATTTCCAAGTATCTGGTGTATCTTCTGGGAGGTTAATACTCAGCAAGATAAAGGCTGCATTTGTGTGTAGTCTATTTTCTATTAGGATACTTGACCAACATATGAACAAGCCCAGCATCATCTGATTTACATCTCCAACATTTACTATTGGTTGTCATTTTTGCCTTGTACATTTTAGAGGGAGTTCAGTAAGTTCTATAAATGATATTCTGCTGAACCATGTGTTTTAGACTCTGCACATTTTAAAGCAGTTTTTCCACACCTTTTCCCATTACATTTATTGTATATTCATCTTCAAATCTTTACCCTTTTTCTCTCTTAAGGGAAGGTGTAGTCTCCTTGTTAAAAAATAAAGAATTTATACACCCTAGATACCAAGTGGTTTTTGGAATGGACATCCTTTATGAATCTTTCCAATTGGTTCAAATCATGTTTAAATGTAATAGTTCTATCTGCTGACTTGACTGCCTGTACAATCTGAACTTTTCTAAAATGGTTGGTAAAGCCGGTCTTATCCTTTAGTTCATTCAGTTCCATCATTTTACCATCTTTATGCAAATTGTCGTAGAAATATTTGACTCAAAAGTAGTCAACTCAAAAATATCTCTCAAGAAACTGGAGCTTGTGAATCCAAAAATTAGACTTTATTATCTAATAACAAAGCCGAGCAGCTCCATGGAGCAGCTGCCTTCCTTTGGCTTAGAGCTCCTTTTTATGCATTTTAGTCATTTAGCAGACACTCTTATCCAGAGCGACTTACAGTTAGTGCATACATTATAATAATTTTTTTCATACCCCCCGTGGGAATCAAACCCACAACCCTGGCGTTGCAAACGCCATGCTGACCTACATCCCTGCCGGCCATTCCCTCCCCTACCTTGGACGACGCCGCCGCCACATGGGTCTCCCAGTCACGGCCAGCTACGACAGAGCCTGGATTCGAACCAGGATCTCTAGTGGCACAGCTAGCACTGCGATGCAGTGCCTTAGACCACTGCGCCACTCGGGAGGCCACACACAAATGCACAAACATACTTCCATGGCATATTCAGTTACCCCCTTATGGCAAATTCCTAACTTATTTTAGTTTTGCACCACCCTTCTTTTCCAACGTCCAGCACAATGTCCTACTCCAAAAGGTCATGAATGCTTTTTTCTATATGAAGCCTCTCATTCTATCATTCTATTGGCTGCGTGGCCCCTTCTTAAAAAATAACTAATGTAATGCATACAATGTGTCCATAATAAGCACATGGGCCACAGGTTGAGAGCTTTTGTAAAAGAGCACATACATTCATTTAAAACCCAGCATATACTACATGGCTATATTCCTTATTTAAGCATGTATCTGGATTATAAAATATCAAACATGTTTATTATATTTTACCTTTGGCATCTCCCTACATTTGCCTTAATGATACATAAAATATCTCTATATAATCCCCCCTTTGGGACTTTACTTAGTCCCAACAATACAAAGATTAATTGTAAAAATGAATGTAAGCATGTGCATTTACTTATTCCTAACCTTGCCATATGTGGTTACATTTTACGTGCATATATTTAAACAAATATATCTTCCTCATTACTTGACCCATCCTGATGAGGACCCAGAGCCCAGTCAGGTATTGATTACAAGTCTAGAAGGTTTTCTTCTAAATTAACCTCCACATTTTTTCTATTGGGCTTTGTAACCATGGCAAGCCCATCCACCCCCAGGAACAACTCCATACAAACATTCAGAATTCCCAAATGGACAATCCATTGGTCCTCCCTTAACGTTTACAAAATTTCCCATATTCATTTACATACTGTCCTGGAGCTCCCTGAACTGGGTGTATTTCTTTGGCTGAACTAGTAACAATGATCTGTACAGTCATTTGTTTTACTGTGGTTTGGATCAACAAATGATTTTAACAGAGGTAGTATAGAGCAAAAACCCATTCCCATTCCCAAAATACCATTCCCATTCCCAAAAACCCATTCCCATTACTACAAGTGCCATGCCTATCATGATTGCCATCTGTGTAAACATTGCTCCCCACTTCTGTTTAGTTGTAGCATTTCCCATATATGTATTAGTATCTTAACACATCAAAATATGCAACTTTATCTTAACAATAATATCTAGGACATGTTAAGAATGGTGTCAATATATTTAGCTTACATAACCTTTTTCACCCATATCACAAGTATTATAACAATCAAAATAATCAATATCAATATCTAATCCATTAATTGCAATGTCAACATCACTAGGCATTAATATTAATAACTTATTCAGATCAATCAGTCCACTTATAATTTATAATCATAATCAAATTAATTACCCAAAACAACTTTAGAATGACAATTCTTAATTAGTCATCTTGGTTCCATCACTTAAAGTTAAAACTCTCACCTTGGCACATATTGACACTGGCGAAATGTATATTTATATTATCATAATTCTAGCATTAACTTCCTCATAACAAGAATTACAACAGATCAGTATCTTAATGCATTCCTAGTCTAAATTACTATAAATGTAGCAGTGTATACTACCTCCTTATTCAACATACTACCTTAACTAACACTCCCTTCCTCTACCGGCACTCAATCTTCTGGCGTCTTCATTATGTTCTTCAGATAGCTTCATAGTTCATCTTGGATTGCCCATGACAATGTCCCAATTCCAATGTCACACCTGATCCTCCCCACCTCCACCAGCATTCTGTTTTGTCCATTTGCAAACCAGTATACCCAAACTACGAAGAACGTTGTATTGGAATAGATCTTTCCTCCTGCTCACTCCACGTGGACTCCTGTCACATTCTTGAGAGAAAAGACACAAAAGAGAAGGCAATTGATTGCTTTGATTTGATGCTGGATTCATGTCTCCTGGCAGAGGTGGTGTCAGACAGGAACGTCTTCCATGCCTTTGTTGTTCCTCTTCAGCTGGGTAGAGGGTTTTTATTGAGGTTTGCACCGTTCTGGACCGAATTATCTCTGCTTATGCATTACGACACCATCCGTAGTAACCTCAGGAAAGGACAGATCATAACAGTTTAGTTGAGTTAATTTCCAGTCCAAAACATCCCTATAAGCATTGACTACATGACAAATCATTATGTTTCATCACTCATTCTTAATACCCATTTCTATCTAATGCCTGATAGATTTTCTCCCAAACGACATAACCCAATTGTTTTACTTTAACATTCCTATATTTTTGCTCATACTCTATTTGACATTACTCTGGTGTTTCCCTTTCCTTGTTCCTATTCTAACAATTGCTTACACTTCTCTCCTCATCCTGGTTGATCATAAAATTGTTTATATTTAGGATTTCCTAAATATTACAAACATTCTGCTGGCCAATATGGTCTTTCCGAGTTACTTATATATCAAAAGTTGTAGTTGAATCATAACACAGTCCTAGTCTCCCGAGTGGCGCAGTGGTCTAAGGCACTGCATAGCAGTGCTAGCTGTGCCACTAGAGATCCTGGTTCAAATCCAGGCTCTGTCGTAGCCGGCCGCGACCAGGAGACCCATGGGGCAGCGCGCAATTGGCCCAGCGTCGTCCAGGGTAAGGGAGGGAATGGCCGGCAGGGATGTAGCTCAGTTGATAGAGCATGGCGTTTGCAACGCCAGGGTTGTGGGTTCGATTCCCACAGGGTGTAGGAAAAAAAAAAATTATGTATGCATTCACTAACTGTAAGTCGCTCTGGATAAGAGCATATGTAAAATGTAACTGTGAAGATTCTGAACTACTGTTAATTCTTTAAACAGAGATGTGGTGCATATTAGACTATTTTCATTATTTAATTGTAATATAATATATTGTACTCATCTATACCAATCATTGTTTAACGGCTCCTTCAATTCCCTTCCTTCTGTATTTGGTATGGCTCTAACATGTACAGGGTTTAGTGCACTCTCCCAAGGAATAGCTACTCCAATAACACTTCCCTCTGGAAATCTAACACCAAATACTACATTAAATTGTTTATCTGTTCTCCTTATGTTCTCGATTCACCTGTCTCTTTCTTTCATTATCTTAAGGTCACACTACCCCATGTGACTTCCCCATACTCTTTGTGCTGGTTCCTCACACACCAATAATATTTTAACCCTTGTATTTTAATAGTGATCCCTTCCTGCATTTTAGTTATGGTTCCTGCCTGTGCAAGAATATACATTCTAATCCTGTCTATATCCCTTCTATGTCTTGTTCTTCTGCTCTTTATTATTATCAGTACTCCATTCGCCTTATTCTCAGAGAACTAGTCAAGTGCAGAGAAATCATAATAAGGATATCTGGTGCGTCTTAGAAGTCTGGAATCTCTCGGTGGTCTGGAATCTCTCGGCGGTCTGGAATCTCTCGGTGGTCTGGAATCTCTCGGTGGTCTGGAATCTCTCGGTGGTCTGGAATCTCTCGGTGGTCTGGAATCTCTCGGTGGTCTGGAATCTCTCGGCGGTCTGGAATCTCTCGGTGTTCTGGAATCTCTCGGTGGTCTGGAATCTCTCGGCGATCTGGAAGGTCTTGAAAGTCTCTTAATCATCAGTTCCCTCACTCTGGTACAATGGTTAAGATGATACCCGATCACGCTCCCCTCTATCCGTACCGCCGTTGGTGTAACCTGGACAACGATGTATGGTCACTTTAGCTGTTAACCTTCCTCCGTCACTAGGGTCTCCGGATCAGCCAGAGTCCCTCTCAATCTATCGAACATCGGTCTGCGAAGAGTGTCCTTCTACCAGCCTATCCACAGGGAAGTTACTGCATCATTAAGGTAGCCAACAGTCACCTGGTACAGGTAGTCACCTGGTAGTCACCTGGTACAGGTAGTCACCTGGTAGTCTTTTGCCATCACAGGGCGCAGATAATGCTCAGACTCTCCTACTCAGTTGGGCAGAGTTATCTTCACCCATGAAAATAAAATCTTCAGAGCATTGTTAGGTTAGGTGAGACACAGTATGCTACTTATGTCCTCTCATCCGTCAAGAGAAGCCTTGAGATTATGAAGCACACCTGCTTCCAGCTCATTTCATAGACAGACCTCCTCTACACCCTGCCTCCTATCACAAAAACAAAAAGATTTAACCTAACCCATAACACATTATTACTACTACTCATATCCTTAATACAATTTGCATATCTTACCACAAAAACATTAAAACCATTAAACCATTAAAACCATTAAACCATTAAAACCCCTGTAAGCCCCAAAAAACTAAACCGTTAACTCCTTCCCCCCTTTGGACCCATGCATCACATCGGGATTCATGTGTTCAAAAAACAAAAGAACAACAACACTGCTTGTTAAACCAAAAATAATAACTTAACTTAAAATGACAACCCTTGATGATATCTTCACCCAATTGCATTCGATAACATTATTCAAGGATATCTCTCCCTCAAGACTAACTCTCCCACTTCATCTTTGTCCTGTTTGGGATGAGATACACGATTAATGCCAAACAATATACTTCTTTTACAATTCCTTATTATAAACAACCCCTAATTCAGCATTCCTCCAAGGGTTACAGTGTGGATGACCATAAAGCCAGGACAGACTGCAGAGGTCATTGAAATCATTCAATGAATTGTTTCATCCAATAGTATACTACTCCTAACAACCATCAAGACATTTAATAAATGTTGTAACCTGAATGTTCAGTAAGTCCTTAGTACAGCTCTTTTCAAAATAAATCACACATATTTTCTTATCCCTCAGTAAATAAAAACCCAAATGACATGTATATGCCCCTTTAAGATATTTCACTTCCATCCCGTCAAAAAACCCAAAATAGAAACAAAAATCCTATACAGCTAACATTTCATACTGAGTAGTTTGTTTGTGGTTATTCGAACACCATATAGTTAAACAATAAACAAACAAAAAATGTCCAGGCCTTATGTATAGTCTCAGAAATTATTTCAAAGAAAAGAGAATCACTCCCCCCTTTTTCCTGGAAGAAAAAGTACACATTTAGTTGGTTTCCATTTTGAAACCTCTTAATCAGTCCACACAATCTAAATTCGAAATTCTCACTCTCTTGCCACATCTCCTGATCCCTCCTTTCCGACAACCCTCCAGAACATCACTTGTGACTGCTCCCTTCTCCGGTGAATTCCACAATTCAGCACACATAAAACGAAATTAAATCCCATAAGATTTAAACCCCTAGGCTTTTCCTTAGCCGCACTGCTACCACTCAATCACTCCAACATGCTTTGTGACATCGAAAACTCAAATATGCTATCCCTTGCCTCGTTGGTTGTACATTCCCACATGCCTGTGACCCCCCTTAACTCAAATAGTTTACTAATGTGATGTTGGTTTCTGTTACGTTCCCCAGTTTCTATGTTGTGGTTTGTGTATTTTCATGTAGGTATTTCAGGAAATGGGTTCCTGAAATTCCCCAACAAGCAGCTGATTGAGTTGAAAAACATTGATGATTGGAGAGCTGACCCCGCGCCCTCGTCAGGACGCAGCTGTCTCCAATTTACCAACTCCTTCTGAAGCTATATAAGCCTCAGTTGCTCAGGAAACAGGGGGGACCAGAATGGCTGAGAGGTACAGCATGTTGGTTATATGCTAAGAGTTTGGTATGTACTGTGTTGTTGTTGCTCTGAGAACCAATTGTAATGTTTTGTGTTAGTTTGTGGCTCAGAGTTTCTTTAATGTCCTGAGTTAGTTTTTTTCTAAGGTTTTGTTGTGAACCAGTTTGTGCTATTTTTGTTTCATTTGTTCCCAAGGGGGGAAGGGGAAGGCACCTAGGGAGTGCTTAGGCAAGAGGCCCGTGGGCATACATCACCCGTAGAAGTTGACTGTCTATGCACACTAGGAAAGACCTGGGCGGACCATCCCCTGTATTTTGGTTAGTGTACCAGGTGGTGCTAGTTCAGTAAGTAGTGGGTAGGCAGGTAAGGTAGGAGAGGGGGCTTTGATATTTACTTTCTTTGCTTTGGTTCCGTCCAGCCCCTTTTCCCCAAACTCACCGTGCGAAGGAATAAATTCCCTGTTAACGGTATTCTCTGCCTTTTGTCATCCTTACTCACACCTACAGTCCCATACCTCTTTCACCCCACGGAGAGTTGAGTTGGAGCAGGGTGTTGCGTTCCCTCTTCCGAGAGGAGTGCGTAACAGTTTCCCCATTACCTTCTGTGGACATACCCCTTAACTATTATTAGTCCCTCTGATCTGCATTTAATCTGGACCCCCATTCTACACAGTGTATCTCTTCCTACTAAATTAACTGGAATTTGTTCTGACACTAATATATGTACACGTAACTTTTTCCTGCTTCTAATTCTACTGGAACTGTCATATGTATTAACTATGTTTGTCATGAACATTCTACTGGCTGTGCATCTTTGCCTGACATGGGGTTGGTAAGAGGCATCATTTGGATTTACACATGATTTACACATGAGTAATGTTATAATTGTTTTACTTT
>NC_059208.1:59636410-59668910 GCF_020615455.1 Coregonus clupeaformis | reverse complement strand
GACATACCAATTAGGATCTGGCTAAAAATACTTGAATCAGTTATAGAACCCATTGCCCTTTATGGTTCTGAGGTCTGGGATCCGCTCACCAACCAAGAATTCACAAAATGGGACAAACACCAAATTGAGACTCTGCATGCAGAATTCTGCAAAAACATCCTCCGTGTACAACGTAAAACACCAAATAATGCATGCAGAGCAGAATTAGGCCAATACCCGCTAATTATCAAAATCCAGAAAAGAGCCGTTAAATTCTATAACCACTTAAAAGGAAGTGATTCACAAACCTTCCATAACAAAGCCATCACCTACAGAGAGATGAACTTGGAGAAGAGTCCCCTAAGTAAGCTTGTCCTGGGCCTCTGTTCACAAACACAAACAGACCCCACACAGCCCCAGGACAACAACAACAACAACAACAACACAATTAGACCCAACCAAATCATGAGAAAACAAAAAGAGAATTACTTGACACATTGGAAAGAACAAACAAAAAAACAGAGCAAACTAGAATGCTATTTGGCCCTAAACAGAGAGTACACAGTGGCAGAATACCTGACCACTGTGACTGACCCAAACTTAAGGAAAGCTTTGACTATGTACAGACTCAGTGACCATAGCCTTGCTATTGAGAAAGGCCGCTGTAGGCAGACCTGGCTCTCAAGAGAAGACAGGCTATGTGCACACTGCCCACAAAATGAGGTGGAAACTGAGCTGCACTTCCTAACCTCCTGCCAAATGTATGACCATATTAGAGACACATATTTCCCTTAGATTACAGCGATCCACAAAGAATTAGAAAACAAACCTTATCTACTGGGTGAAAAACCACAGTGTGCCATCACAGCCGCAAGATTTGTGACCTGTTGCCACAAGAAAAGGGCAACCAGTGAAGAACAAACACCATTGTAAATACAACACATATTTATGTTGATTTATTTTCCCATTTGTACTTTAACTATTTGCACATTGTTACAACACTGTATATATACATAATATGACATTTGAAATGTCTTTATTCTTTTGAAACTTCTGAGTGTAATGTTGACTGTTAATATTTATTGTTGATTTCACTTTTGTTTACTATCTAATTCACTTCCTTTGGCAATGTTAACACACGTTTCCCATGCCAATAAAGCCCTTAAATTGAATTGAATTGAGAGATCAGAGAGAGACAAAGAGAGAGCGAGAGAGTGAGAGAGAGAGAGAGGGAGAGACAGAGAGAGAGAGAGAGAAAGAGGGGGAGGGGAGAGAGAGATAGAGAGAGAGATAGAGAGAAAGAGGGGGAGGGGAGAGAGAGAGAGAGAGAAAGAGGGGGAGGGGAGAGAGAGAGAGAGAGAGAGAGAGAGAGAGACAGAGAGAGACAGAGAGAGAGAGAGACAGAGAGAGAGACAGACAGACAGACAGACAGAGAGAGAGAGAGAGAGAGAGAGAGAGAGAGAGAGAGAGCAGACAGAGAGAGAGAGAGAGAGAGAGAGAGAGAGAGAGAGAGAGAGGGGGATGGGAGAGAGAGAGAGAGAGAGGGGGAGAGGGAGAGAGAGAGAGAGAGAGAGAGAGAGAGAGAGAGAGAGAGAGAGAGAGAGAGAGAGAGAGAGAGAGAGAGAGAGAGAGAGAGAGAGAGAGAGAGAGAGAGAGAGAGAGAGAGAGAGAGAGAGGGAGGGGGAGAGAGAGAGAGAGGGAGGGGGAGAGAGACAGAGAGAGAGACAGACAGAGACAGACAGAGACAGAGAGAGAGAGAGAGGGGGAGGGGAGAGAGAGAGAGAGAGAGGGAGGGGGAGAGAGAGAGAGACTTGATTAACATGGTGGTTTTCATTTAGCACAGCAAGTCAAGTGTAAAGAGGGGAGAGAGCTAATGAGAGAGGGGGAGGGGGAGAGAGAGAGAGGGGGAGAGAGAGAGAGGGGGAGGGGGAGAGGGAGAGAGAGAGAGAGAGAGAGAGAGAGAGAGAGAGAGAGGGAGAGAGAGGGCTTCTTTAGTTTGGGCTTATTCAACTTCATTATTAAATGTGTCATGATTCTGTGTCATGATTCTGTGTCATGATTCTGTGTCATGGTTTCTCAGAAAAACAGGTGCAATGTTAGTTTCTTTGATTAAGAACTACTCAAATTGAACTAAATGTTAATTGTTAAATGTGATCTTTTGTAAGTCATGTTGTCATGCTGCTTTGCTGTTTGTTTGTCTTTTTTTTTTCATTTCATATCAAAACATCCAAGAGGATCATAATGGGACCTTCCTGGACTATGATCAATTTCTGCCAATGCACCCCTCTACTAGCTTGAACCAGAAAATGGCTGCTCATTTTTCGACTCCAGATGAGAGTAAATGGAATGTGCCTTCTTCCCCCGCTTCCGGAATTAAGACTTTCAAATCGCTTTGAGCCCCTGTACCTGCTGTCCTCTGTTGGGGGCTTGGGTGTTTCCTCCATGGCTGTGGATGTCCCTCCAGCTACCTCTCCCTGTCCTAGTCAATCAACTGCCTGGGCACAGCCTGGACCACCACGGAGCTCTGTCCCTTTGGCTGTTTTGGCCTGCACGCAGCCGGCGTCTCAGCAGCCCTCTTCTCAGGTGAGTTCTGTGGCTCTGGCCTCGCAATCAGATTCGAGACATGGCAGAGGCCGGATCATTTTGGCTATTGTGATAGGGAGTTCGATGGTGAGGCATATATCTGTAACTGGGGAAAAGACTTTGTGTTTTCCTGGGGCAAAAGTTCAGGATATCACCAGGTTGCTTCCCGAGGTTGTGCGTCAGTCATCGGGGGATGACACTGTTATTGTTCATGTGGGGTGTAATGACATTATTAAGGGCAGCTCAGAACAGCTGAAGATGGATTTTAAAGAACTGATTGGGTCTCTACTTGACACCAACAAACACCCCATAATATCTGGCCCTCTGCCCTCCCTAAATCGTGGTATTGAACGGTTCAGCAGACTTTTAACTCCATAACTGGCTACGAGACAATTACAGCGCAATGGGTGTAACATTTATTGACAATTTTGATACCTTCTGGAAACAAAGCTCGTATTATAAGAAGGATGGGATCCACCCAAATCATTTGGGTTCCTGGATCCTTTCACAGCATTATAAGGCTGCGTTGAGACAATGACTTATCAAAGACCCAAGCCCAGCTCATTTAATCCCTACCATTGTGTTGCTGAGTTGTCATAATGCTTCAACAAACGAACATTATCCCAGGGGCGTTAGAAGACACAATGTAAGTAACCTAATTTATGTCCCTCTTACTGCCCTGAATGCCTCTGCTGATCCTACAGCTAATGCAGTATTCATGTGGCTATGAACCAGAGTTACACTGTTAGCACTGAGGTGGTGTGCCCTAGTAGGAGGTCCACTGGGTGCAGCTCACCCTGCACTAACAGAAATAACCAGAGCATGTCTACCTCTGCTAAGCTTCCCAGTAAAGCAAGAAAAACAATCAAGCATCCTAGAAAAGTGTTAAAAATAGCCCACGTTAACATATGTAGCTTAAGAAACAAGGTTAATGAAATCAATAATTTGCTAGTAACAGATGACATTCATATTCTGACTATCTCTGAAACTCACTTAGATAATACCTTTGTTGATACAGTGGTAGCAATACATGGTTATAAGATCTACAGAAAATACAGAAATGCCAGTGGTGGAGGTGTTGCTGTTTATATTCAGAACCACATTCCTGTAAAGCTTAGAGAGGATCTCATGTTAAATACTGTTGAAGTAATATGGCTACAGGTTCACCTGCCTCACCTAAAGCTCATTCTGGTGGGAAGCTGCTATAGACCACCAAGTGCTAACAGTCAGTATCTGGATAACATATGTGAAATGCTTGATAATGTATGTGATATCAATAGAGAGGTATATTTTCTGGGTGATTTAAATATTGACTGGCTTTCATCAGGCTGCCCACTCAAGAGAAAGCTTCAAACTGTAACTAGTGCCTGCAACCTGGTTCAAGGTTATCAATCAACCTACCAGGGTATTTACAAAGAGCACAGGAATGAAATCATCAACATGTATTGATCACATCTTTACTAATGCTGCAGAAAATAGTTTGAAAGCAGTATCCAGATCCATTGGATGTAGTGATCACAATATAGTAGCCAGGTCCTCTGTAGCTCAGCTGGTAGAGCACAGTGCTTGTAACGCCAAGGTAGTGGGTTCAATCCCCGGGACCACCCATACACAAAAAATGTATGCACGCATGACTGTAAGTCGCTTTGGATAAAAGCGTCTGCTTAATGGCTTATTATTAAAACCAAAGTTCCGAAGGCTGGGCCTAATATAGTGTAGAGGTCATACAATAAGTTTTATAGCGATTCCGATGTTGTTGTTGTAAAGAATATTTGTTGATCCGTGGTGTGTAATGAGGAGCAACCAGACGCTGCACTTGACACATTTATGAAATTGCTTATTCCAGTTACTAATAAGCATGCCCCCATAACTAATAATTTTTTATTTGGCAAGATTAGCAAAGTTAGGCATGACATGCCAGCAACAAACGCTGACACTACACATCTAAGTATATCTGACCAAATTATGAAAGACAAGCATAGTAATTTTGAATTCAGTAAAGTTAGTGTGGAAGAGGTAAAAAAATGATTGTTGTCTATCAACAACGACAAGCCACCGGGGTCTCACAAGTTGGATGGAAAATTACTGAGGAGAATAGCGGATGATATTGCCACTTCTATTTGAAATATCTTCAATTTAAGCCTACTAGAAAGTGTGTGCCCTCATGCCTGGAGGGAAGCAAAAGTTATGCCCCTACCTAAGGATAGTAATGTCACACCCTGATCTGTTTCACCTCTTTGTGATTGTCTCCACCCCCGTCCAGTTGTCGCCCATCTTCCCCATTATCCCCAGGGTATTTATACCTGTGTTCTCTGTTTGTCTGTTGCCAGTTCATCTTGTCTCATCAAGCCTACCAGCGTTTCTCTCGTACTCCTGTTTTTCTCTAGTTCCTGTTTTCTAGTTTTCCCGGTTTTGACCATTCTGCCTGCCCTGACCCTGAGCCTGCCTGCCGTTCTGTACCTTGTGACACCGCCTTGGAATACTGACCTCTGCCTGCCCTGACCCTGAGCCTGCCTGCCGTTCTGTACCTTTTGGACTCTGTTCTGGATTACTGACCTCTGCCTGCTCTGACCTGTCGTTTGCCTGCCCCCCTGTTTTTGTAATAAACTTTTGTTACTTCAAAACTGTCTGCATCTGGGTCTTCTCCTGAGCCGTGATAGTAAAGCCCCCTTTACTGGCTCAAATAGCCAACCAATCAGCCTGTTACCAACCCTTCGTAAACTTTTGGAAAACATTGTGTTTGACCAGATACGATGCTATTTTAAAGTAAACAAATTGACAACAGACTTTCAGCACGCTTATAGAGAAGGACATTCAACAAGCACAGCACTTACACAAATGACTGATGATTGGCTGAGAGAAATTGATGATAAAAAGATTGTGGGGACTGTTTTGTTAGACTTCAGTGCAGCTTTTGACATTATCGATCATAGTCTGCTGCTGGAAAAACGTATGTGTTATGGCTTTACACCCGCTGCTATATTGTGGATAAAGAGTTACCTGTCTAATAGAACACAGAGGGTGTTCTTTAATGGAAGCCTCTCCGACATAATCCAGATAGAATCAGGAATTCCCCAGGGCAGCTGTCTAGGCCCCTTACTTTTTTCAATCTTTACTAACGAAATGCCACTGGCTTTGAGAATGGGTGGCAAGGAATAAGTTAGTCCTAAATATTTCAAAAACGAAAAACATTGTATTTGGGACAAATCATTCACTAAACCCTAAAATTCAGCTAAATCTTGTAATGAATAATGTGGTAATTGAGCAAGTTGAGGAGACTAAACTGCTTGGAGTAACCCTGGATTGTAAACTGTCATGGTCAAAACATATTGATACAACAGTAGATAAGATGGGGAGAAGTCTGTCCATAATAAAGCGCTGCTCTACCTTCTTAACAACACCATCCTACAGGCCCTAGTTTTGTCGCACCTGGACTACTGTGTAGTCGTGTGATCAGGTGCCACAAAGAGGGACTTATTAAAATTGCAATTGGCTCAGAACAGGGCAGCACAGCTGGCCCTTGGATGTACACAGAGAGCGAACATCAATAATATACATGCCAATCTCTCCTGGCTCAAAGTGGAGGAGAGATTGACTTCATCACTACTTGCTCGGACACCCATGCATACCCCACTAGACATGCCACCAGAGGTCTCTTCACAGTCCCCAAGTCCAGAACAGACTATGGGAGGCGCACAGTACTACATAGAGCCATGACTACATGGAACTCTATTCCACATCAAGTAACTGATGCAAGCAGTAAAATTAGATTTAAAAAACAGATAAAAATACACCTTCTGGAACAGTGGAGACCATGAAGCAACACAAACATAGGCACAGACACATGCACACACACACACAATAACATACGCACTATACACACACGTGCACATGGATTTTGTGCTGTAGATATGTGGTAGTGGTGGAGTAGGGACCTCAGGGCACACAGTGTGTTGTTAAATATGTGAATGTATTGTAATGTTTCAAATGGTATAAACTGCCTTAATTTTGCTGGACCCCAGGAAGAGTTGGCAGCAGCTAATGCGGATCCATAATATATACAAAAATACAAATATCATACCATATCATACCCTACCATACCCTACTCTACCCTACCCTACCCTAACTTACCGTACCCTACCATAACATACCCTACCCTACTGTACCCTGCCCTACCCTGTCCTACCCTGTCCTACCCCACCACACCCTGCCCTACCCTGTACTACCCCACCCTACCCTACCCTGTCCCACCCTACCCCACCCTACCCTACCCTACCCTACCCTGTCCTACCCTACCCTACCCCACCCTACCCTATCCTGTCCTACCCTACCCTGTCCTAACCTACCCCACCCTACCCTACCATGTCCAACCCCACCCTACCCAGTCCTACCCTACCCGACCCTGTCCTACCACACCCTACCCTACCCTGTTCTACCCTACCCTAACCTGTACTACTCCACCTTACCCTACCCTACCCTACCCTGTCCTACCCTACCCTGTCCTACCCTACCCTATCCTGTCCTACCCCACCCTACCCTATCCTGTCCTACCCCACCCTACCCTACCCTGTCCTGTCCTACCCTACCCTACCCTACCCTGTCCTACCCCACCCTACACTACCCTGTCCCACCCTACCCTAACCTGTCCTACCCCACCCTACCCTACCCTGTCCCACCCTACCCTACCCTGTCCTACCCCACCCTACCCCCACCCAGTCTTACCCTACCCTATCCTGTCCTACCCCACCCTACCCTACCCTGTCCTACCCCCACCCTACTGTACCCTGCCCTACCCTATCCTACCCTGTCCTACCCCATCCTGTCCTACCCTGTCCTAACCTACCCTACCCTGTCCTACCCTACCCTACCCTACCCTACCCTACCCTACCCTACCCTGTCCTACCCCCACCCTACCCCACCATGTCCTACCCCCACCCTACCCTACCCCCACCCTGCCCCTACCCTGTCCTACCCTACCCCAACCTACACTACCCTGTCCAACCCTACCCCCACCCTGTCCTACCCTACCCTACTGTACCCTGCCCTACCCTGTCCTACCCTGTCCTACCCCACCACACCCTGCCCTACCCTGTACTACCCCCACCCTACCCTACCCTGTCCCACCCTACCCCCACCCTACCCTACCCTACCCTACCCTGTCCTACCCTACCCTACCCCCACCCTACAGTATCCTGTCCTACCCCTACCCTGTCCTAACCTACCCCACCCTACCCTACCATGTCCAACCCCACCCTACCCAGTCCTACCCTACCCGACCCTGTCCTACCACACCCTACCCTACCCTGTTCTACCCTACCCTAACCTGTACTACTCCACCTTACCCTACCCTACCCTACCCTGTCCTACCCTACCCTGTTCTACCCCACCCCACCCTACCCTGTCCTACCCTATCCTGTCCTACCCCACCCTACCCTACCCTGTCCTATCCCACCCTACTCTACCCTGTCCTGTCCTACCCTACCCTACCCTAACCTGTCCTACCCCACCCTACCCTACCCTGTCCCACCCTACCCTACCCTGTCCTACCCCACCCTACCCCACCCAGTCTTACCCTACCCTATCCTGTCCTACCCCACCCTACCCTACCCTGTCCTACCCCACCCTACTGTACCCTGCCCTACCCTATCCTACCCTGTCCTACCCCACCCTGTCCTACCCTGTCCTAACCTACCCTACCCTGTCCTACCCTACCCTACCCTACCCTACCCTACCCTACCCTACCCTACCCTGTCCTACCCCACCCTACCCCACCCTGTCCTACCCCGACCCTACCCTACCCCACCCTGCCCTACCCTGTCCTACCCTACCCCAACCTACCCTACCCTGCCCCACCCTTCCCTACCCTGTCCTACCCTACACCACCCTACCCTACCCTGTCCTACCCTACCCTGTCCTACCCCACCCTACCCTACCATGTCCTACCCTACCCTGCCCACACCACAGATCTTGAGCTCCTATTCTCTCTCTCTCTCTCTCTCTCTCTCTCTCTCTCTCTCTCTCTCTCTCTCTCTCTCTCTCTCTCTCTCTCTCTCTCTCCTCTCTCTCTCCCTCTCTCTCTCTCTCTCTCTCTCTCTCTCTCTCTCTCTCTCTCTCTCTCTCTCTCTCTCTCTCTCTCTCTCTCTCTCTCTCAATTCAATTCAATTCAATTCAATTCAATTTAAGGGCTTTATTGGCATGGGAAACGTGTGTTAACATTGCCAAAGCAAGTGAAGTAGATAGTAAACAAAAGTGAAATAAACAATAAATATTAACAGTAAACATTACACTCAGAAGTTTCAAAAGAATAAAGACATTTCAAATGTCATATTATGTATATATACAGTGTTGTAACAATGTGCAAATAGTTAAAGTACAAATGGGAAAATAAATAAACATAAATATGGGTTGTATTTACAATGGTGTTTGTTCTTCACTGGTTGCCCTTTTCTTGTGGCAACAGGTCACAAATCTTGCAGCTGTGATGGCACACTGTGGTTTTTCACCCAGTAGATAAGGGAGTTTATCAAAATTGGGTTTGTTTTCGAATTCTTTGTGGATCGCTGTAATCTGAGGGAAACATGTGTCTCTAATATGGTCATACATTTGGCAGGAGGTTAGGAAGTGCAGCTCAGTTTCCACCTCATTTTGTGGGCAGTGTGCACATAGCCTGTCTTCTCTTGAGAGCCAGGTCTGCCTACGGCGGCCTTTCTCAATAGCAAGGCTATGCTCACTGAGTCTCTCTCTCTCTCTCTCTCTCTCTCTCTCTCTCTCTGTCTCTCTCTCTCTCTCTCTCTCTCTCTCTCTCTCTCTCTCTCTCTCTCTCTCTCTCTCTCTCTCTCTCTCCCCCCTCTCTCTCTCTCTCTCTCTCTCTCTCTCTGTGTCTCTCTCTCTCTCTCTCTCTCTCTCTCTCTCTGTCTCTCTCTCTCTCTCTCTCTCTCTCTCTCTCTCTGTCTCTCTCTCTCTCTCCCTGTCTCTCTCTCTCTCTCTCTCTCTCTCTCTCTCTCTCTCTCTCCCTCTCTCTCTCTCTCTCTCTCAATTCAATTCAATTCAATTCAATAGACTTTATTGACATGGCAAGTTAAATTACTTACATTGTCAAAGTATACATATAACAAAAATGGTGGGACCAACAGCAATAATAATAGTAGTAGTGGAAATGGGTTTACCATTAACAGCAACTACAACAACAATATTAATGAGAATAACAATACATTAAAGCAATAGTAGTCGACCAATCTCAACATGACTGAGAAGACATATTACATGCTATGAAAGCCAAAACAAAACAGGAAATATTATTGACATTACATTACAATTTTCACTGGCTGTCCCTCAGGTTGTGGCAGGAGGACACATATTTGGCTGCCAAAATCGCACATTTTGGCTTTTCACCCAATAAATATTTGATTTTTTTCTTCCTCTTTTATAGTTTCAAATTCGTTGTACTGAATGATAATTTTGGGAAAGAAAGATTCTCTTAGGTCTGAGTATTTGTCACAGTGTAATAGGAAATGCAGCTCTGTCTCTACCTCTCCCCGGGGGCAGAGTGCGCACAGCCTGTCCTCTCTGGGCAGCCAGGTTTGCCTGTGACGACCGGTCTCTATAGCCAGACTGTGCTCACTGAGTCTGTACCTAGTCAGTGTTTTTCTCAGTTTTCTATCAGTCACAGTGGTCAGATAGTCTGCCACCATGTACTGTCTGTTTAGAGCCAAATAGCATTGAAGGTTACTTAGATTTTTTGTGGTGTCTTTCCAATAGGTGATATATTTTAATTTTTGCTTTGTGATGATTTGGTTGGGCCAGATTTTCTGAGTGCTGTCCTGAGGCTCTATGAGGTTGGTTTTGGTTAGTGAACTGAGCCTCAGAACCAGCTGGCTGAGGGGACTCTTCTCTTGTTTCATCTCTTGACATAGTAGAGCTGTGTGATGGAATGTTTTGGGGTCACTTGTTTTTAGATGGTTGTAAAATTTGATGGCTCTTTTTTCTATTCGAATAAGGAGGGGGGTATTGGCCCAATTCTGCTCTACATGCGTTATTTGGAGTTTTCTTTGCACTTGCAATACAGTCTTGCAAAACTCTGCATGCAGTATTTCGATTGGATGTTTGTCCCATTTGGTAAATTCAGTATTAGAGAGCGGACCCCATACTTCGCTGCCATATAGAGCAATTGGTTCTATAACTGATTGGAAAATTTTGAGCCAGATTCTAATTGGAATTTCGATTTTAATGTTCCTTTTAATGGCATAGAATGCTCTTCTTGCTTTGTCTCTCAGCTCATTCACAGCCATGTGAAAGCTACCTGTGTTGCTGATATTTAGTCCTAGATATGTGTAATTTTTGGTGTGTTCTAATAGAACTGTGTCCAAATAGAATTTATATTTGTCATCCTGATTTCCTGACCTTTTTTGGAATATCATTATATTCGTTTTTTTAGATTAACGGTCAGGGCCCAGGTCTGACAGAATCTGTGCAGATGATCTAGATGCTGCTGTAACCCCTCCTTAGTGGGAGACAGTAGCACCAGGTCATCTGCGTACAGCAGACACTTGATTTCAGTGTTGTGTAGGGTGAGACCAGGTGCTGACGATTCTTCTAATGTTTTTGCCAATTCGTTAATGTAGATGTTAAATAGTGTTGGACTTATTGGGCAGCCCTGTTTCACTCCACGTCCCTGAGAGAAGAAGTCTGTTTGCTTGTTGCCGATTTTAATCGCACATTTGTTTTTAGTGTTCATTGATTTAATAACATCATATGTTTTCCCTCCAATACCACTTTCTATTAGTTTGTAAAAAAGACCTTCGTGCCAAATTGAATCAAATGCTTTCTTGAAGTCTACAAAACACGAGTAGATTTTGCCTTTGTTTTGATTTACTTGTTTGTCAATTAGAGTCTGGAGGGTGTAAATGTGGTCTGTTGTACGATAATTTTTTACAAATCCAATCTGGCTTCTGCTTAGGACGTTGTGTTCATCAAGGAAATTATGTAGTCTGCTGTTTATGATACTGCAGAGAATTTTCCCCAAGTTGCTGTTAACGCAAATTCCTCTGTAATTATTTGGGTCAAATTTGTCTCCATTTTTATAAATTAGTGTGATCAATCCTTGGTTCCAAATATCGGGGAAAATACCTGCAGTTAGGATAATGTTGAAGAGTTTGAGTATAGCCAATTTGAATTTGTGGTCTGTATATTTGATCATTTCATTTAAAATACCATCAGCACCACAGGTCTTTTTGGGTTGGAGAGTGCAAAGTTTTTCCAATAATTCTTGTTCTGTAATTGGGGTATCCACAAGATTCTGATAGTCTTTGACTGCTGATTCAAGGATTTGTAATTTTTCTTGTATATCTTGTTGTTCTGGGCTCTTTGTTATATTGCTGTAGAGGTTTGCAAAGTGATTTCTCCACATATCCCCATTTTGGATAGCCAATTCCTCATTATGAGGTTTGTTTAATTTATTCCAATTCTCCCAGAAGTGGTTTGATTCTATGGATTCCTCAATCACATACAGCTGATTTCTAATGTGCTGTTCCTTTTTTGTTCTTAGGGTGTGTTTGTATTGCTTCAGTGTTTCCCCATATTGAAGACGTATATTTTTGTTGTCTGGGTCTCTGTGTTTATGATTAGATATATTTCTCAATGACTTTCTTAGATTTTTGCAATCATTATCAAACCATTTTTCATGATCTATTATTTTTGGTTTGATCTTATGTTTCTTAAGATTAGCCAAGGAGGCTAATTTGTCAAATATAAAGTTTATGTTCCAAACGGCCAAATTTATACCTTCATTGGTGTAGGAGAATGTTAATGCTAAAAAGTTGTCCAGGAGAGATTGTATTTTTGGCTACTAATTGCTTTTTGGTAGATTTCTGTACTGTTTGCACTCCATCTATAGGTCTGTTTAGTACCATGTAATTTATTGGGCCGTGATGCTTCATGGTTGGGTTCTGCTCTTCTCAGATACACTGTGATTTTACTGTGGTCAGAGAGAGGTGTTAGTGGGCTGACTGTGAAGGCTCTGAGAGACTCTGGGTTAAGGTCTGTGATGAAGTAGTCTACAGTACTGCTGCCAAGGGATGAGCTGTAGGTGTACCTACCAAAAGAGTCCCCTCTTAACCTACCATTGACTATGTACAGACCCAGTGTTCGACAGAGCTTCAGGAGCTGTACTCCATTTTGTTTTTCACTTTGTCATAGTTGTTTCTAGGGGGTATGTGGGGAGGGAAAGGTTGTTGCTTCCCGGTAGGTGTTTGTCCCCATGACTGTTAATAGTGTCTAGTTCTTCTGCTGTTCTAGCATTCAGGTCTCCACAGACCAGCACATTGCCTTGGGCCTGAAAGTGACTAATCTCCCCCTCTAGAATGGAGAAACTCTCTTCATTGAAGTAGGGTGACTCTGAGGGGGGAATGTATGTGGCACAGTGGTCTCTCTCTCTCTCTCTCTCTCTCTCTTCCCCCCTCTCTCCTCTCTCTCTCTCTCGCTCTCTCTCTGTGTCTCTCTCTCTCTCTCTCTCTCTCTCTCTCTCTCTCTCTCTCTCTCTCTCTCTCTCTCTCTCTCTGTGTCTCTCTCGCTCTCTCTCTCTCTCTCTCTCTCTCTCTCTCTCTCTCTCTCTCTCTCTCTCTCTCTCTCTCTTCCCCCTCTCTCCTCTCTCTCTCTCTCTCTCTCTCTGTGTCTCTCTCGCTCTCTCTCTCTCTCTCTCTCTCTGTCTCTCTCTGTCTCTCTCTCTCTCTCTCTCTCTCTCTCTTCCCCCTCTCTCTCTCTCTCTCTCTCTCTCTCTCTCTCTCTCTCTCTCTCTCTCTCTCTCTCTCTCTCTCTCTCTCTCTCTCTCTCTCTCTCTCTCTCTCTCTCTCTCTCTCTCTCTCTCTCTCTCTCTCTCTCTCTCTCTCTCTCTCTCTCTCTCTCTCTCTCTCTCTCTCTCTCTCTCTCTCTCTCTCTCTCTCTCTCTCTCTCTCTCTCTCTCTCTCTCTCTCTCTCTCCTCTCTCTCTCTCTCTCTCTCTCTCTCTCTCTCTTCTCTCTCTCTCTCTCTCTCCTCTCTCTCTCTCTCTCTCTCTCTCTCTCTCTCTCTCTCTCTCTCTCTCTCTCTCTCTCTCTCTCTCTCTCTCTCTCTCTCTCTCTCTCTCTCTCTCTCTCTCTCTCTCTCTCTCTCTCTCTCTCTCTCTCTCTCTCTCTCTCTCTCTCTCTCTCTCTCTCTCTCTCTCTCTCTGCTCTCTCTCTCTCTCTCTCTCTCTCTCTCTCTCTCTCTCTCTCTCTCTCTCTCTCTCTCCCTCTCTCTCTCTCTCTCTCTCTCTCTCACCCCTGTCTACTTTTGAACCCCCCAGTTCTCCCGTCTTCCTAGAAAATATTCATACAACAGCATGTTTTTTAATGTGTGTAACAAAACTGAACATGTTTTTCTTCCATAAGGGATTAATCTCCAGTTCCGTGTATGTCATTATGATGTTGGTCTAAATGTTTTACTGCCTCCATTAGGAGTGAGTGGCTAATATTACAGGTGGATTGGCAGACTTTACAGAGGCTTATCTGGACCAACTGCTTAAGCCTCAGCACTATGCATCAAGACTGAAAGAAAAGAAGGAAAAGCCTTTTCACAACCAATCTCTCTGCTCCTGACCCTGTTCATCCAGCTAAATGCCAAAGAGGAGGGGGAGGAGGGGGAGGAGGGGGAGGAGGGGAGGCAGCCATTGTTTAACTACGACTGATGGAGACTTAATTCAGTCCTATTTCCAGCACTGCTGGTGTAACTGCTGTGAAATGGCTAGCTAGTGGTGCGCCCCAGTAGAGTTTCAATCGGTGATGTCACTCGCTCTGAGACCTTGAAGTAGTCACAGCTGTTGGTTAAGGACTGGCTGACTGGCTGACTGAATCGCTGGTTAAGGACTTGTAAGTAAGCATTTCATGTTAAGGTCTACTACTGTTTTATTTGGCGCATGTGACAAATGACATTTGATTTGATTTGATTTTGTGGAGCGATACGTAACGAATCTTCGTGGGAGGCAGTTGCTGCTGTGTTCAGAGGGTCCCTGGTTCAAGCCCAGAATGGGCCAAGGAGAAGGACGGAAGCAAGACTGTTAAACTATGTCCTATCTTACCCTGTAACTTAAGGAGTATCCTCTGCCACTGGCTCTATGCTCTAACAGTGTTGTCCTGTCTTACCCTGTAATTTAAGGAGTATCCTCTGCCACTGGCTCTATGCGCTAACAGTGTTGTCCTGTCTTACCCTGTAACTTAAGGAGTATCCTCTGCCACTGGCTCTATGCTCTAACAGTGTTGTCCTGTCTTACCCTGTAACTTAAGGAGTATCCTCTGCCACTGGCTCTATGCTCTAACAGTGTTGTCCTGTCTTACCCTGTAACTTAAGGAGTATCCTCTGCCACTGGCTCTATGCTCTAACAGTGTTGTCCTGTCTTACCCTGTAACTTAAGGAGTATCCTCTGCCACTGGCTCTATGCTCTAACAGTGTTGTCCTGTCTTACCCTGTAACTTAAGGAGTATCCTCTGCCACTGGCTCTATGCTCTAACAGTGTTGTCCTGTCTTACCCTGTAACTTAAGGAGTATCCTCTGCCACTGGCTCTATGCTCTAACAGTGTTGTCCTGTCTTACCCTGTAACTTAAGGAGTATCCTCTACCACTGGCTCTATGCTCTAACAGTGTTGTCCTGTCTTACCCTGTAACTTAAGGAGTATCCTCTGCCACTGGCTCTATGCTCTAACAGTGTTGTCCTGTCTTACCCTGTAACTTAAGCCTCTGCCACTGGCTCTATGCTCTAACAGTGTTGTCCTGTCTTACCCTGTAACTTAAGGAGTATCCTCTGCCACTGGCTCTATGCTCTAACAGTGTTGTCCTGTCTTACCCTGTAACTTAAGGAGTATCCTCTGCCACTGGCTCTATGCTCTATCAGTGTTGTCCTGGCTTACCCTGTAACTTAAGGAGTATCCTCTGCCACTGGCTCTATGCTCTAACAGTGTTGTCCTGTCTTACCCTGTAACTTAAGGAGTATCCTCTGCCACTGGCTCTATGCTCTAACAGTGTTGTCCTGTCTTACCCTGTAACTTAAGGAGTATCCTCTACCACTGGCTCTATGCTCTAACAGTGTTGTCCTGTAATAGTACAGGGTTAAGTTACCACGTGGTTGTAAAGGGTTAAGTTAGTAGAGGGTTAAGTTAGTAGAGGGTTAAGTTAGTAGAGGGTTAAGTTAGTAGAGGGTTAAGTTAGTAGAGGGTTAGGTTAGTAGAGGGTTAAGTTAGTAGAGGGTTAAGTTAGTAGAGGGTTAGGTTAGTAGAGAGTTAAGTTAGTAGAGGGTTAAGTTAGTAGAGGGTTAAGTTAGTAGAGGGTTAAGTTAGTAGAGGGTTAAGTTAGTAGAGAGTTAAGTTAGTAGAGGGTTAAGTTAGTAGAGGGTTAGGGTACCACATAGTACTCAATGCCATCGGAAGAATCCCGGAACATATTCCAGTTTGTGCTAGCAAAACAGTCCTGTAGCTTAGCATCTGTGTCATATGACCACTTCTTTATTGGTCGAGTCACTGTTGCTTCCTGCTTTGGTTTTTGCTTGTAAGCAGGAATCAGGAGGATAGAGTTATGGTCAGATTTGCCAAGTGGAGGGCGAGGGAGAGCTTGTACGCGTCTCTGTGTGTGGAGTAAAGGTGGTCTAGAGTTTTTTTTCCCTCTGGTTGCACATTTAACATGCTGGTAGAAATGAGGTAGAACGGATTTAAGTTTCCCTGCATTAAAGTCCCCGGCCACTAGGAGTGCTGCCTCTGGATGAGCGTTTTCCTGTTTGCTTATGGCCATATACAGCTCATTGAGTGCAGTCTTAGTGCCAGCATCGGTTTGTGGTGGTAAATAGACAGCTACAAAAAATATAGATGAAAACTATCTTGGTAAATAGTGTGGTCTACAGCTTATCATGAGATACTCTA
This sequence comes from Coregonus clupeaformis, assembly GCF_020615455.1. Taxonomy (NCBI): domain Eukaryota; kingdom Metazoa; phylum Chordata; class Actinopteri; order Salmoniformes; family Salmonidae; genus Coregonus; species Coregonus clupeaformis. The sequence goes on along the minus strand of NC_059208.1, from coordinate 59,652,433 downwards.
CCTCAGGCGAGCAAAACCTCAAGACTTCCTTATTATTAGATTTCGTGCACCAGCTGTTGTTTACAAATATACACAGACCGCCACCCCTTGTCTTACCGGAGTCAGCCGTTCTATCCTGCCGATGCAGTGTAAACCCCACCAGCTGTATGTTATCCATGTCGTCGTTCAGCCACGACTCGGTGAAAAATAAGATATTACAGTTTTTAATGTCCCGTTGGTAGGATATCCGTGATCTTAGTTTGTCTATTTTGTTATCCAATGATTGTACGTTGGCTAATTGGACTGATGGTAGAGGCAGTTTATGTTCCAGGTATCTCCGTCTCTTTCTCATTCGAATGACGGGGATTTGGGCCTTGTCGGTGTCTGAAGAAAATCCTTCACGTCCGACTCGTTAAATAAATAATCTATGTCCAGTACGAGGTGAGTAATCGCTGTCCTGATATCCAGAAGCTCTTTTCGGTCATTCTCCTTCAGGAGCAATGCCTTCTGGAACATGTGAACTTTCATGTGCCTTAATAACTTGTATGCCATCTGTAAATATGAATATAATTGTTAAATGACGTGCCTAGTTGGTTTAGCCATGGAAAAAGACAGGAACTTTCCCACTCGCCATGATTGGTTGCCATGTAGCACGCTTCTGTCTATAACATGAGCTGCTCAGTGTGTATAGGTAATCCTTTCTAACACAGCTTTTTTTTTTAAAGATATCACGAAGAACTGCACAAGTGTTGCTAATGCTCTCCACTTTCTGGAGGACCGAGTTTTGAAATCAGTGGAATGCCCAGTGGAAGCAGAGTATGATTGCTAAGAAGATGGAGAAAATTCTGACATTTAATCGCAAATATGCGGAGTGAGTCGAAAAGAGAACACACAGAAGGCTGTTGTATAAACCCCTGTCTCCAGATTACATCTTCAAGCTAAGGGCAACCATGGCATCCGTGACAGAGAGGGAGAAGCGTTCATCCATGTACAGTGCCTTGCAAAAGTATTCATCCCCCTTGGTTTTGTTTCCTATTTTGTTGCATTACAACTGTTACGCCCTGGCCTTGAGAAGCCGGTTGTTTTTAGTTGGTTTGGTCAGGGCGTGAGAATCTATGCTGGAAATTCTATGTTTGTGATCTAGGTAGTGTATTTCTATGTTTGGCCGTGTGTGATTCCCAATCAGAGACAGCTGTCGCTCGTTGTCTCTGATTGGGGATCACACTTAAGTAGCCTGTTTGCCTACCTTAATTGTGGGATCTTGTTCCATGTTAGGCTTGTATGTGTTTAGCCTGAGGACTTCACGTTACGTTGTTTCTTGTTTTTGTTTAATGTTTATTTGATTTAATAAACATGTTCGCATACCACGCTGCACCTTGGTCTGACCTGTCCCTCAACGATCGTGACAACAACCTGTAATTTAAATGGATTTTTATTTGGATTTCATGTAATGGACACACACAAATTAGTCCAAATTGGTGAAGTGAAATGAAAAAAATAACTTGTTTAAAAAAATTCTAAAAAATAAATAACGGAAAAGTGGTGCGTGTATATGTATTCACCCCCTATTAGGGGTGTAACGATCCATCTACTACATCGATGTATCGATTTATATTCCTATGATCCAACTACATCGATCTGTGCTCGGCGAGTTGGCCTTTTGGACAACATATATCAATCTAACATCGTTTTAAAATGTAATAAATCGATTGTATCGATACTAGGAAATAACCCATTGGATTTAAGCACGTCAGACTTTATATGGATGTTTTTTCTTAGCACTTGTAATGATAAAGGCTTTAAACATTACTCGATTCAGTCTGCCTATCCGTGACGTCATCGCCCCGCGCCAGCAGCAGCGCAAAGGCGCAAAGACAACAAAACATAGCATGGCGGACGACAGAGGAGAAGCCGACGAGCGAGAAATTATCAAGCCACCATTGCGGTCCTTACAAGAAACAGGAATCTAGGAGACTTCACCTGCACTGTCCAGTATCCAGGTATTTATTTCAGTCACACTGGTTGAATTTTTGGCTAAAAGGTTACTGAATCGATTTCAAGTCACTGAATCGTTTCGGATCGTATCGTTCTAAATGAACCAATATCGTCCTTGAATCGTATCGACAACCACGAATCGTGATACAAATCGAATCGTTGTTAAAACGAATCGTTACACCCCTACCCCCTATGCTATGAAGCCCCTAAATAAGATCTGGTGCAACCAATTACCTTCATAAGTCACATAATTAGTTAAATAAAGTCCACCTGTGTGCAATCTAAGTGTCACATGATCTGTCACATGATCTTAGTATACAGTTGAAGTCGGAAGTATACGTACACTTAGCTTGGAGTCATTCAAACTTGTTTTTCAACCACTCCACACATTTCTTGTTAACAAACTATAGTTTTGGCAAGTCGGTTAGGACATCTACTTTGTGCATGACACAAGTCATTTTTCCAACAATTGTTTACAGACAGATTATTTCACTTAATTTTCACTGTATCACAATTCCAGTGGGTCAGAAGTTTACATACACTAAGTTGACTGTAGACCTCCACAAGTCTGGTTCATCAATTTCCAAATGTCTGAAGGTACCACGTTCATCTGTACAAACAATAGTAAGTATAAACACCATGGGACCACGCAGCCGTCGTACCGCTCAGGAAGGAGACGCATTCTCTCTTCTAGAGATTAACGTACTTTGGTGCAGAAAGTGCAGATCAATCCCAGAACAACAGCAAAGGACCTTGTGAAGATGCTGGAGGAAACAGGTACAAAAGTATCTGTATCCACAGTAAAACAAGTCCTATATCGACAAAACCTGAAAGGCCACTCAGCAAGGAAGAAGCCACTGCTCCAAAACCGCCATAAAAAAGAGAGAGTACGGTTTGCAACTGCACATGGGGACAAAGATAGTACTTTACTTTTTGGAGGCATGTCCTCTGGTCTGATGAAACAAAAATAGAAATGTTTGGCCATAATGACCATCGTTATGTTTGGAGGAAAAAGGGGGTCGCTTGCAAACCGAAGAACATCATCCCAACCGTGAAGCACGGGGGTGGCAGCATCATGCTGTGGGGGTGCTTTGCTGCAGGAGGGACTGGTGCACTTCACAAAATAGATGGCATCATGAGGAAGGAAAATTATGTGGATATATTGAAGCAAAATCTCAAGACATCAGTCAGGAAGTTAAAGCTTGGTTCCAAATGGACAATGACCCCAAGCATACTTCCAAAGTTGTGGCAAAATGGCTTAAGGACAACAAAGTCAAGGTATTGGAGCGGCCATCACAAAGCCCTGACCTCAATCCTATAGAACATTTGTGGGCAGAACTGAAAAGCATGTGCGAGCAAGGAGGCCTACAAAACTGACTCAGTTACACCAGCTATTTCAGGAGGAATGGGCCAAAATTTACCCAACTTATTGTGGGAAGCTTGTGGAAGGCTACCCAAAACGTTTGACCCAAGTTAAACAATTTAAAAGCAATGCTACCAAATACTAATTCAGTGTATGTAAACTTCTGACCCACTGGGAATTTGATGAAAGAAATAGAAGCTGAAATAAATCATTCTCTCTGCTATTATTCTGACATTTCACATTCTTAAAATAAAGTGGTGATCCTAACTGGGGAATTTTTACTACGATTAAATGTCAGGAATTGTGAAAAACTGAGATTAAATGTATTTGGCTAAGGTGTTTGTAAACTTCCGACTTCAACTTTATACAGTGGGGAAAAAAAGTATTTAGTCAGCCACCAATTGTGCAAGTTCTCCCACTTAAAAAGATGAGAGAGGCCTGTAATTTTCATCATAGGTACAGGTCAACTATGACAGACATATTGAGGCAAAAAAATCCAGAAAATCACATTGTAGGATTTTAAATGAATTTATTTGCAATTTATGGTGCAAAATAAGTATTTGGTCACCTACAAACAAGCAAGATTTCTGGCTCTCACAGACCTGTAACTTCTTCTTTAAGAGGCTCCTCTGTCCTCCACTCGTTACCTGTATTAATGGCACCTGTTTGAACTTGTTATCAGTATAAAAGACACCTGTCCACAACCTCAAACAGTCACACTCCAAACTCCACTATGGCCAAGACCAAAGAGCTGTCAAAGGACACCAGAAACAAAATTGTAGACCTGCACCAGGCTGGGAAGACTGAATCTGCAATAGGTAAGCAGCTTGGTTTGAAGAAATCAACTGTGGGAGCAATTATTAGGAAATGGAAGACATACAAGACCACTGATAAATTCCCTCGATCTGGGGCTCCACGCAAGATCTCACCCCGTGGGGTCAAAATGATCACAAGAACGGTGAGCAGAAATCCCAGAACCACACGGGGGGACCTAGTGAATGACCTGCAGAGAGCTGGGACCAAAGTAACAAAGCCTACCATCAGTAACACACTACGCCGCCAGGGACTCAAATCCTGCAGTGCCAGACGTGTCCCCCTGCTTAAGCCAGTACATGTCCAGGCCCGTCTGAAGTTTGCTAGAGTGCATTTGGATGATCCAGAAGAGGATTGGGAGAATGTCATATGGTCAGATGAAACCAAAATAGAACTTTTTGGTAAAAACTCAACTCGTCGTGTTTGGAGGACAAAGAATGCTGAGTTGCATCCAAAGAACACCATACCTACTGTGAGGCATGGGGGTGGAAACATCATGCTTTGGGGCTGTTTTTCTGCAAAGGGACCAGGACGACTGATCCGTGTAAAGGAAAGAATGAATGGGGCCATGTATCGTGAGATTTTGAGTGAAAACCTCCTTCCATCAGCAAGGGCATTGAAGATGAAACGTGGCTGGGTCTTTCAGCATGACAATGATCCCAAACACACCGCCCGGGCAACGAAGTAGTGGCTTCGTAAGAAGCATTTCAGGGTCCTGGAGTGGCCTAGCCAGTCTCCAGATCTCAACCCCATAGAAAATCTTTGGAGGGAGTTGAAAGTCTGTGTTGCCCAGCGACAGCCCCAAAACATCACTGTTCTAGAGGAGATCTGCATGGAGGAATGGGCCAAAATACCAGCAACAGTGTGTGAAAACCTTGTGAAGCCTTACAGAAAACGTTTGACCTGTGTCATTGCCAACAAAGGGTATATAACAAAGTATTGAGAAACTTTTGTTATTGACCAAATACTTATTTTCCACCATAATTTGCAAATAAATTCATTAAAAATCCTACAATGTGATTTTCTGGATTTTTTTTCCTCATTTTGTCTGTCATAGTTGACGTGTACCTATGATGAAAATTACAGGCCTCTCTCATCTTTTTAAGTGGGAGAACTTGCACAATTGGTGGCTGACTAAATACTTTTTCTCCCCACTGTATACACCTGTTCTTAAAGGCCCCAGAGTCTGCAACACCACTAAGCAAGGGGCACCACCAAGCAAGCGGCACCATGAAGACCAAAGAGCTCTCCAAGCAGGTCAGGGACAAAGTGGTGGAGAAGTACAGATCAGGGTTGGGTTATAAAAAAAAAGAAACTTTGAACATCCCACGGAGCTCCATTCAATCCATTATTAAAAAATTTAAAGAATATGGCAACACAACAAACCTGCCAAGAGAGGCCCGCCCTCCAAAACTCACAGACCAGGCAAGGAGGGCATTAATCAGAGAGGCAACAAAGAGACCACAGATAACCCTGAAGGAGCTGCAAAGCTCCACAGCAGAGATTGGAGTATCTGTCCATAGGACCACTTTAAGCCATACACTCCACAGAGCTGGGCTTTACGGAAGAGTGGCCAGAAAAAAGCCATTGCTTTAAGAAAAAAATAAGCAAACATGTTTGGTGTTTGCCAAAAGGCATGTGGGAGACTCCCCAAACATATGGAAGAAGGTACTCTGGTCAGATGAGACTAAAATTGAGTTTTTGGCCATCAAGGAAAATGCTATGTCTGGCGCAAACGCAACACCTCTCATCACCCCGAGAACACCATCTCCACAGTGAAGCATGTTGGTGGCAGCATCATGCTGTGGGGATATTTTTCATCGTCAGGGACTGGGAAACTGGTCAGAATTGAAGGAATGATGGATGGCGCTAAATACAGGGAAATCCTTGAGGGAAACTTGTTTTAGTCTTCCAGAGATTTGAGACTGGGACGGAGGTTCACCTTCCAGCAGGACAATGACCCTAAGCATACTGCTAAAGCAACACTTGAGTGGTTTAAGGGGAAACATTTAAATGTCTTGGAATGGCCTAGTCAAAGCCCAGACCTCAATCCAATTGAGAATCTGTGGTATGGCTTAAAGATTGCTGTACACCAGCGGAACCTATCCAACTTGAAGGAGCTGGAGCAGTTTTGCCTTGAAGAATGGGCAACATCCCATTGGCTAGATGTGCCAAGCTTATTGAGACATACCCCAAGAGACTTACAGCTGTAATTGCTGCAAAAGGTGGCTCTACAAAGTATTGACTCTGGGGGGGTGAATAATTATGCACGCTCAAGTTTTCAGTTTTTTGGTATTACTTCTTGTTTGTTTCACCCAAAAAATTATTTTGCATCTTCAAAGTGATAGACATGTTGTTTAAATGAAATGGTACAAACCCCCCAAAAATCCATTTTAATTTTAGGTTGTAAGGCAACAAAATAGGAAAAATGCCAAGGGGGGTGAATACTTTCGCAAGCCACTGTATATGGGTAAGAGAGTGTAGCTAGCTACATTTTCAGATAGTATACTGTACGTTTTTAATTTAGCCAAAAAGTCATGTTTATTGCAAGTTAACACATACTGTTAGCTAGCTAGCTAACGTCAGCTGGTTGGCTCGCTAGCTAAAGTTATGTGTTTGATCTGTGTAGTAATATTATTCGTATCTCAGAGCCATTTGCATTGCTAGTTTTAGCCTAATGTTAGCTATTTAGCTAACATTCGACCTAGTTGGTTAGCTTTAGCTACCTGCAGATTCATGCAGGGTAGTAACATTATGAGTTGGGATTATGGTTCATTGTTTAGCTAGCTAGCTACATGTCTAAACAATAGACTCCACTATGTTGGGATTCTGGTTCATTGTTTAGCTAGCTAGCTACATGTCTAAACAAAATACTCCACTATGTTGGGATTCTGGTTCATTGTTTAGCTAGCTAGCTACATGTCTAATGAAAAGACTCCACTATGTTGGGATTCTGGTTCGTTGTTTAGCTAGCTAGCTACATGTATAATGAAAAGACTCCACTATGTTGGGATTCTGGTTCGTTGTTTAGCTAGCTAGCTACATGTCTAAACAATAGACTCCACTATGTTGGGATTAAGGTTCATTGTTTAGCTAGCTAGCTACATGTCTAAACAAAGTACTCCACTATGTTGGGATTATGGTTCATTGTTTAGCTAGCTAGCTACATGTCTAAACAATAGACTCCACTATGTTGGGATTCTGGTTCATTGTTTAGCTAGCTAGCTACATGTCTAAACAAAATACTCCACTATGTTGGGATTCTGGTTCATTGTTTAGCTAGCTAGCTACATGACTAAACAATAGACTCCACTATGTTGGGATTCTGGTTCATTGTTTAGCTAGCTAGCTACATGACTAAACAAAAGACTCCACTATGTTGGGATTCTGGTTCATTGTTTAGCTAGCTAGCTACATGTCTAAACAATAGACTCCACTATGTTGGGATTCTGGTTCATTGTTTAGCTAGCTAGCTACATGTCTAAACAAAAGACTCCACTGTGTTGGGATTCTGGTTCATTGTTTAGCTAGCTAGCTACATGTCTAAACAAAATACTCCACTATGTTGGGATTCTGGTTCATTGTTTAGCTAGCTAGCTACATGTCTAATGAAAAGACTCCACTATGTTGGGATTCTGGTTCGTTGTTTAGCTAGCTAGCTACATGTCTAAACAATAGACTCCACTATGTTGGGATTAAGGTTCATTGTTTAGCTAGCTAGCTACATGTCTAAACAATAGACTCCACTATGTTGGGATTCTGGTTCATTGTTTAGCTAGCTAGCTACATGTCTAAACAAAAGACTCCACTATGTTGGGATTCTGGTCCATTGTTTAGCTAGCTAGCTACATGTCTAAACAATAGACTCCACTATGTTGGGATTCTGGTTCATTGTTTAGCTAGCTAGCTACATGTCTAAACAATAGACTCCACTATGTTGGGATTCTGGTTCATTGTCTAGCTAGCTAGCTACATGTCTAAACAATAGACTCCACTATGTTGGGATTCTGGTTCATTGTTTAGCTAGCTAGCTACATGTCTAAACAAAAGACTCCACTATGTTGGGATTATGGTTCATTGTTTAGCTAGCTAGCTACATGTCTAATGAAAAGACTCCACTATGTTGGGATTCTGGTTCATTGTTTAGCTAGCTAGCTACATGTCTAAACAATAGACTCCACTATGTTGGGATTCTGGTTCATTGTCTAGCTAGCTAGCTACATGTCTAAACAATAGACTCCACTATGTTGGGATTCTGGTTCATTGTTTAGCTAGCTAGCTACATGACTAAACAAAAGACTCCACTATGTTGGGATTCTGGTTCATTGTTTAGCTAGCTAGCTACATGTCTAAACAATAGACTCCACTATGTTGGGATTCTGGTTCATTGTTTAGCTAGCTAGCTACATGTCTAAACAATAGACTCCACTATGTTGGGATTCTGGTTCATTGTTTAGCTAGCTAGCTACATGTCTAAACAAAAGACTCCACTATGTTGGGATTCTGGTCCATTGTTTAGCTAGCTAGCTACATGTCTAAACAATAGACTCCACTATGTTGGGATTCTGGTTCATTGTTTAGCTAGCTAGCTACATGTCTAAACAATAGACTCCACTATGTTGGGATTCTGGTTCATTGTCTAGCTAGCTAGCTACATGTCTAAACAATAGACTCCACTATGTTGGGATTCTGGTTCATTGTTTAGCTAGCTAGCTACATGACTAAACAATAGACTCCACTATGTTGGGATTCTGGTTCATTGTTTAGCTAGCTAGCTACATGACTAAACAAAAGACTCCACTATGTTGGGATTCTGGTTCATTGTTTAGCTAGCTAGCTACATGTCTAAACAATAGACTCCACTATGTTGGGATTCTGGTTCATTGTTTAGCTAGCTAGCTACATGTCTAAACAATAGACTCCACTATGTTGGGATTCTGGTTCATTGTTTAGCTAGCTAGCTACATGTCTAAACAAAAGACTCCACTATGTTGGGATTCTGGTCCATTGTTTAGCTAGCTAGCTACATGTCTAAACAATAGACTCCACTATGTTGGGATTCTGGTTCATTGTTTAGCTAGCTAGCTACATGTCTAAACAATAGACTCCACTATGTTGGGATTCTGGTTCATTGTCTAGCTAGCTAGCTACATGTCTAAACAATAGACTCCACTATGTTGGGATTCTGGTTCATTGTTTAGCTAGCTAGCTACATGTCTAAACAAAAGACTCCACTATGTTGGGATTATGGTTCATTGTTTAGCTAGCTAGCTACATGTCTAATGAAAAGACTCCACTATGTTGGGATTCTGGTTCATTGTTTAGCTAGCTAGCTACATGTCTAAACAATAGACTCCACTATGTTGGGATTCTGGTTCATTGTCTAGCTAGCTAGCTACATGTCTAAACAATAGACTCCACTATGTTGGGATTCTGGTTCATTGTTTAGCTAGCTAGCTACATGACTAAACAAAAGACTCCACTATGTTGGGATTCTGGTTCATTGTTTAGCTAGCTAGCTACATGTCTAAACAATAGACTCCACTATGTTGGGATTCTGGTTCATTGTTTAGCTAGCTAGCTACATGTCTAAACAATAGACTCCACTATGTTGGGATTCTGGTTCATTGTTTAGCTAGCTAGCTACATGTCTAAACAAAGACTCCACTATGTTGGGATTCTGGTCCATTGTTTAGCTAGCTAGCTACATGTCTAAACAATAGACTCCACTATGTTGGGATTCTGGTTCATTGTTTAGCTAGCTAGCTACATGTCTAAACAATAGACTCCACTATGTTGGGATTCTGGTTCATTGTCTAGCTAGCTAGCTACATGTCTAAACAATAGACTCCACTATGTTGGGATTCTGGTTCATTGTTTAGCTAGCTAGCTACATGTCTAAACAAAAGACTCCACTATGTTGGGATTATGGTTCATTGTTTAGCTAGCTAGCTACATGTCTAATGAAAAGACTCCACTATGTTGGGATTCTGGTTCATTGTTTAGCTAGCTAGCTACATGTCTAAACAATAGACTCCACTATGTTGGGATTCTGGTTCATTGTTTAGCTAGCTAGCTACATGTCTAAACAAAAGACTCCACTATGTTGGGATTCTGGTTCATTGTTTAGCTAGCTAGCTACATGACTAAACAAAAGACTCCACTATTTAAGTAACCATTTCACTGTACCGTTTACACCTTCTGTATCCTGTGCATGTGACAAATAAACTGATTTCATTTGATATAGAGTATGTTTACCAGAGATGGTAATGTGAAGAACAACATGACCTGCACCAAAGTCAAATTAGGACGTTAGGCGAGACATTGTCAAAGTTCTAAAATTCTCTGGTAGAATGCCCTGCTTTTATTTCGTCACACTCACAACCGTAAGTTATTTTCTGTAATTAACTTGTAAATAATGATCTTGTTGTGAGTTTATTTTTCTGTAATAATGAAACAAATTAGCTAAAGTTAAGACGTTGTCAACTTAACATTAGATAGCTAACTAACAAACTAGAAACAAACCAAAACATTGTTTAGAAAGTTGCTTTAAGTTGCCTGGTTTGCTAGATTGACATACACTAAATTAATTTTTAAACGGATGGGTTTATTGGTGTTAAAATACACCAGTTCTGCTATTTTGGACCACAAGGCTGCTGATGTCATGCAGCCTGTCGTTTTTGTGTTTCATAAAGTTTGATGACGGACAACAATATAATGTTCATGATGTCCCTGCGACATGTCAATAGACGTAGTATAAACCAGCCTTTAGTCTTGAAATCTTTGGTTGTTTAGTCCACTACCGTACTCACTCTGTTTAGCACATGGCCTCGCATGTGAATCCTTAAAAAGATGGGAGGGGCTAAGACTTAAGAGGGTGTGAACAATGCTGAATGGGTGTAGACAAAGAAAAGCTCTCCAGTAGGTGTACCAAAACATTCAAGGACATTTTTTTCAAAAGTGAGGGTACAGGTTTATCAACTTTCAAAGCAGAGTTACTTTCCCATTGTTCCTCAACTGTAGTGTATGATATACCATTTTCTGGCTCTGTCTCTACTTTTATCCAATGTAAGAAACACAATTTCAAATTCTGCTACATAAGACCGAATTGAGCCGGTCGGTCACATTTTTGTTTTGATAAATGTTTATAATATAGCCAATGTGATATAGCCACACCTCACATCAAGGTCCAGGTCCCTGATTGGTTGCTGTTTGCCAACAAGGTCACATGGACAACCCAACAGGTGGCAGGTGTGTTCCACTTCCTCATGTTTAATGTTCACTTCCTCGTAGAGACAGTGGCAGTAATAGATGGCAGAGCTAAATGTTCATAGCTAAATGTTCAGAGCTAAATGTTCATAGCTAAATGTTCAGAGCTAAATGTTTATAGTTAAATGTTCATAGCTAAATGTTCAGAGCTAAATGTTCATAGCTAAATGTTCATAGCTAAATGTTCATAGCTAAATGTTTATAGCTAAATGTTCAGAGCTAAATGTGGCTGTGTGTGTTTGGCTGTGTGTGAGAGAACAAAGCAGCAACAACCCCCTGCCCCTCCTTGCTGCCTGGGGGTGGACAATGTAAAAATGTGGAGCTCGTTCTGTGAATGGCACATTGGTTTCCCAGAACTCTCCACAGCAGGAGGGGGGGGGGGGGGAATGTTTATGCTGCCTTTCTATCTGTACACACACCGCCCACACACTCACACACACATACACACACTCACACACACATACACACACTCACACACACACACACACACACACACTCTCACACACACACACACACACTCACACACACACTCACACACACACACACACATATACTCACACACACACACACACACACTCACACACACACACACACACACTCACTCACACACACACACACACACACACACACACACACACACACACACACACACACACACACACACACACACACACATGAGAGGGGGAGGAGGAGAGGAGAAGGAGGAAGAGGAGGAGGAGGAGGAGGTGGAGTGGAGGACCTGTAGTTTCAGAGGGAAGGGATGTATTTATTTCCCTTTCACTAGAATGCTGCACCCTAGTGGCCACTGGGTAGTATGACTGGAGAGCAATAAGGCCCATAATTGAAGGTTTTCCATATAAGAGGTTTTTGGGTTAGGTGACACACTGCAGGGCTGCAGGGCTGCATGGTGATTGACATCAGAGTATACAGTAGTAGGTTACATCTGATATAGTCCACTACTTTTGACCAGGGCCCATAGAGTAGGGAATAGTCTAAGGCACTGCATCACTAGCTGTGCCACTAGAGATCCTGGTTCGAATCCAGGCTCTGTCGTAGCCGGCCGTGACCGGGAGACCCATGGGGCGGTGCACAATTGGTCCGGCTCAGTTGGTAGAGCATGGCGTTTGCAACGCCAGGGTTGTGGGTTCGATTCCCACGGGGGGCCAGTATGAAAAACTAAACAAATATTGTATGCACTCACTAACTGTAAGTTGCTCTGGATAAGAGTGTCTGCTAAATGACTAAAATGAATAAGGTTCCATTCGGAATGCAACCATCCAGTAGTCATTGGGTATAAAGATCTAAAATAAATGAAAACTGTATTCCTATGTTTTTTTGACTGCATATTATTGCTATTGTTGTTTCTATCAACAGTATGTAGATTTGTAATAATAGTTATTTGTAATATCTTTTAAGAGGTCGAAGGTACATGACTGTAGGTCTAGGTGTTGGCAATGCGACGCCATGAGTACCTGCAGTTCTATAAACGTCCAAAAGGTGGCAGCAGAGATCACAAGTTAAATCCAAACTAGGATTGCAAAGGGAGGATATGAATGGAAACTTTCCAAGTTTACCAGTAAACTACCAGAATTTCTGTAACTTGTGGCCAGTTCTAGTGGCCTTTTGGGGTACTTTAGATTGTCCCAGGTGTCTGTAATAATCTCTGGCCCTCAATGTGATCCTCTGTAGCTCAGCTGGTAGAGCACGGCGCTTGTAACACCAAGGTAGTGGGTTCGATCCCCGGGACCACCCATACAGAAAAATGTATGCACGCATAACTATAAGTTGCTTTTGATAAAAGCTTCTGCTAAATGGCTTATTATATTATTATTATGTGGCCTGATTACATGTCAAATATATAAAATAATACAACATAGAAAGACAGAGCTGTAAATCTTGTTTCTCATTGTCAGAGTCCTTTAGGTGCCTTTTGGCAAACTCCAAGTGGGCTGTCATGTGCCTTTTACTGAGGAGTGGCGTCCGTCTGGCAACTCTACCATAAAGGCCTGAAAGGCGCAGTGCTGCAGAGATGGTTGTCCTTCTGGAAGTTTCTCCCATCTCCACAGAGGAACTCTGGAGCTCTGTCAGAGTGACCATTGGGTTCTTGGTCACCTCCCTGACCAAGGCCCTTCTCCCCCGATTGCTCAGTTTGGCCAAGCGGCCAGCTCTAGGAAGAGTCTTGCTGGTTCCAAATGTATTCCATTTAAGAATGATGGAGGCCACTGTGTTCTTGGGGACCTTCAATGCTGCAGACATTTTTTAGTACCCTTCACCAGAACTGTGCCTCGACACAATCCTGTCTCGGAGCTCTACGGACAATTCCTTTGACCTCATGGCTTGGTTTTTGCTCTGACATGCACTGTCAACTGTGGGACCCTATATTGACAGGTGTGTGCCTTTCCAAATAATCTCCAATCAATTGAATTTACCACAGGTGGACTCCAATCAAACTGTAGAAACATTTCAAGGATGATCAATGGAAACAGGATGCACCTGAGCTAAATTTTTAGTCTCATAGCAAAGGGTCTGAATAATTATGGAAATAAGGTATGTCTGTTTTAATTTTTAATACATTTGAAAACATTTCTAAAAATCTTTTTTCTCTTTGTCATTATGGGGTATTGTGTGTAGATTGCTGAGGATTATAAAAAAAAAAATCTGTTTTAGAATAAGGCTGTAACGTAACAAAATGTGGAAAAAGTCAAGGGGTCTGAATACTTCCCGAATGCACTGTATATCTCACTAGGTCAGGATGTCAATATATATTTGTGGTAAATGTTTTGGCACCAAACTGGTGACAGTCAATAGTTGGAGGAGTTGCAGAGTTGGTTCAACGTAATTTCATTCAAATGACATGGAAACAACGTTGATTCAACCAGTGTGTGGCCAGTGGGATGCCATTGTTGACCAGTATGAAAAATGTATGCACTCACTAACTGTAAGTCGCTCTGGATAAGAGCGTCTGCTAAATGACTAAAAATGTAAAAATGATTAGATGTTTATTTAATTAATTATGCTATTTTCCCTTGAACCATTTGGTCAAATACTAGAACGTAATGGACAATAAGGACACAGATATGTTTTGTTATTCAAGTATAAATTACCAAAGTTACCATAGATTTTTTGTTAATTATCAAAATTACAGAAGATTCTGGTAACTTTGGTAAATTACCGGTAGCTTCGCAAACCCCTGTCCCTAACATAAGGATGACTTGAGGTATGCCAGTGTAGCCCATGGGGATGTGTTAAACTTACTCCTCAGCCTGAAGAGAGACTTCAGGCTCTCTTCAGGCTCAGCCCAGTCAAAACTGTTCGCTGCCCTGGCACCCCAATGGTGGAACAAGCTCCCTCACGACGCCAGGACAGCGGAGTCACTCACCACCTTCCGGAGACATTTGAAACCCCACCTCTTTAAGGAATACCTGGGATAGGATAAAGGAATCCTTCTACCCCCAATTGTAAAGTGGTTATCCCACTGGCTATAGGGTGAACGCACCAATTTGTGAGTCGCTCTGGCTAAGAGCGTCTGCTAAATGACGTTAATGTGCCCTTGAGCAAGGCACTTAACCCTAATTGCTCCTGTAAGTCGCTCTGGATAAGAGCGTCTGCTAAATGACTAAAATGTAAATGTAAATGTAATAGCTTTTCACGTGGCGCCGACTGGGAAGACGCTACTACCCTGCAAGGCAGAGGTCCCGAGTTTGGGCCAGGAATGGGTTGAATCAGGAGGAAGCGGTCCTCGCTTATCAAGCAGCGTGACGTTCTTTACAGTGTGATTTGTGATAGTCTGTGTGTGTGGAAATACCTTCCATCCACATTCCTCTACAAACCCAGTTCAAGGCAATACCTCAGATTCCTCTGGGGCTTGGTATAAATCAGGCCATTGTGATATTTAAAGACTACCCAGTTTCCATTACATCAATGGAGCACCTGGCTGAGCCAAGCCATGTCGGCCCCCAGGAGTAAAAGGTACAGAGATGCTGTGAATGTCCCAAATGGAACCCCAAACCCTCTATAGCATGCATCCTACTGTAAACACACCCTCTATAGCATGCATCCTACTGTAAACACACCCTCTATAGCATGCATCCTACTGTAAACACACCCTCTATAGCATGCATCCTACTGTAAACACACCCTCTATAGCATGCATTCTACTGTAAACACACCCTCTATAGCATGCATCCTACTGTAAACACACCCTCTATAGCATGCATCCTACTGTAAACACACCCTCTATAGCATGCATCCTACTGTAAACACACCCTCTATAGCATGCATCCTACTGTAAACACACCCTCTATAGCATGCATTCTACTGTAAACACACCCTCTATAGCATGCATCCTACTGTAAACACACCCTCTATAGCATGCATCCTACTGTAAACACACCCTCTATAGCATGCATCCTACTGTAAACACACCCTCTATAGAATGCATCCTACTGTAAACACACCCTCTATAGCATGCATCCTACTGTAAACACACCCTCTATAGCATGCATCCTACTGTAAACACACCCTCTATAGCATGCATCCTACTGTAAACACACCCTCTATAGCATTTATCCTACTGTAAACACACCATCTATAGCATGCATCCT